>NW_010186049.1:148915-155434 GCF_000695765.1 Mesitornis unicolor
CCTGTCACTCATTTTATTTCTTGCATCAGGATACACTAACCAGTGTACCACTGAGAGGACTAATTAACAACAACTACAATGTGCTATGGTATGTCAACAAAATCTTGCTTAAGGTGAATGTTGTAGCATTAGTGTTATCATTGCCACCACTGCCACCCCCTCCCCTCCTCTCTTCCTCACAGATGGAGGAACACCGTGCCAGAGTTATGATTAGCATAGTGTTGGAGTTATCAGAAACAACTGAGCAGTTCCTGACAGACCACTTTCCTTTGCTTATTTAGAAGGGAAATCGGAAAGACATGTGCTGCAACTTCATTGCAAAAGGCTGAAAGGCAGACTGCTCCGAGGGAGGGTCCTATCTGTCAAATGCTGCTCTCAATCCCTGATCTGCAGACGCATCTCCACAGAACTAATAGCCACAGTGAGCCCTAAGCCCCCTGTTCAAGCCCAAGCAGCATCACGATTTCGCAGGGTGCTGTGCTCTCACAGCCTCCTTCACACCCTGCCTCGAGGGCAAAGAGCAGGAATCAACCCCTATTATTACCAAGGGATGCAGCAGTATTTCCAACAGACTAACCTTGGGATACCGCTGCAAACAGACATCTTAACAGATGCAAAACAAAGGATAAAGATGATGGTAGTGTATAGCAAACATCCCACACAGAATCTCTTTCCTTCACATACTCCTAGAAACTCATCTGCACTGTATTCTTTTTAAAAAAGCACCTACTTTTTTTACCATCACAGATACTTTTAGCAACTCTATTTGGATGGTACAGACCTTTTGTCTTTCCCAGTTCTTCAAGAGGAAAAGTTTCACATGGCCAATTTTAAAATGGAAGAGAACTGCTGTGTTCTGAATGAAATATTTACCCTTGTTCTGTATTATTTACAGTGCAAGAAGGGACATACATACTAATTTGAAGTCTTCCTCTAAAGTAGGGGTTTCTAGTACTGACTCATAGCTATTCTACTGAATAGGTCTGAAGTACGTGTTTGGGGGAAAAGTGAAATGGTTAAAACACCAGAGACTTTGCAAGGCAGCCACATGACCTTTTTCTCCTTGTTCCTAAATGGAGATGCAATGAGATCTTTCCTCAGGCGCAGCAGCATACTGATCATATCTGAAAGTGGCAAACTTGTCATTTAATACCTGTCAAATATCCCAGCTTCCACAGTTAATTACAATATAATATTCACTGCCTCCAGTGAAGGAAAAGTCTACATAAATTTGAATTGGTGGGTGAGAAGGAGCAAAACAGTAGGCGCAGCCACTAAACATCAAAACCTACACACCATGTGGGCAAGACTAAAGGTCCACCAGCTGTTGTCCAAAAAAATAGTCACTCTCAGAACTATTTTTGATAACTATTACAAAAACTTATAAATGGCGCCAACTTAGTTCTACTTTTTTTATGCCATTGCCTCTTCTAAACAGAGAAAATGTGGTTGTTCCAACAAAAACAGTTGATTGTTTTACATAATAAAACACTCTTCACTTCGAGACCCTATTAACTTTTTACATATGAACTGTTTTAACGTAGAAGTGTCAGGAATCTGAAAATAACGCCTAGTGACAGCTCTAGGATTAAGCTCTCCTCAGGTCGTTAAAATGGCTAACTTGGATTGCAAATTGCTTTTAAAGAGCAAAGCATACTCTGTAAGCCCTCCCGTGCCTCCTACAAACTGACATCAACAAGGCATCCGGGACAAGTGTATGCTGGTAATTCATCTTAATTATTTGTCAGCAAGGCTGTCCTAATAAGATGTCTTTCATTTTGATTAAAATGACCCTCTGAAATGTGCTCCTCAAAGAAAGTTGACAAGCGGAGGTAAAATTTGAACTGTCTGGCACTTCTAATTCTGTCTGTGGAAATGGAAAGTGCTGCTAAATACTCTTACATAACGGCTCCCTCCCTTTGCCTCTCTCTGCTTCGCCTTCACATGGTGAAGAACCTGCTCGTACCTGTTCGGTCATCAACAGTAATAAACAGCCATCTATAAATAAATAAACAGTCCATGTGACATTCTTTTAATTGTTCTATTTTCTGCCGGCATTGCATGATTTCTTCTATTACTTTAATGTATCAGTAATTCAATGTTGTAGTTAAATTAACTACTCTGGTTAAATAAACTACTTTTTTTTTCATTTTGTAACACATAGCCACAGATATGAACAATACTTCTCATGTTATCTGGAGGGTTTTAATCTTGTGGCTCTTTTTAAGGTACGAGCAAATGAGGTACATCTTGTTGTCCCAACATTCAAATACATTCTAATATTAAAGTATAATGCAAGTTTTTGATCCTGCTGCCACGACACGGTATTTCTTTAGGAACTTCATTTTTCGAATGTCCTAGGACCTATCATCCTGAATTGGTAACACAAACAAAACAGACATTTACTGTAAGAATGTAGGATCACAGATTTGATAGTCGAGTTTTCAATACAGTCTTTCAGAGGTCTTTTAATTGACTTTTTTTCATTAGATCATAATACGTTTCACTTTATGATTCCAGTTACACATGAAATGCAATTTCAGTATTACTGTTCTAGATGAAGTTGTGTGTACCATTAGAAAACATTGATAGCACCTTTAGGGGCTCATATGCGGTATCAGATAGACCAAAAGGTGCGTCAAGGAAAGAGCCATGGCTTGGAAAGGAAACATTGCCAGTAGGCTGTCACTAGGAAGGCAATAAATGAGTAAACAGTAACATTAGCTGGAAAATCTGTTAAAAACAAAACAAAACAAAACATAAGAAAATTTCCTGCTTTTCAACTACCTCTGAAAGTGTTATGGAGAAAAAATAGGTTGTAACACTTCAGCTAGCTCAAATGAAAAATGGAACAAAATACACAGGTGGTAACGCAAACTTCTGGCTCCAAGTTTTGGAAGGGGTAGTTGGTAACTTCATTCATGCTCTACTTAAAACAATGGGAGAGTTCGGGGATGCTCCAAGACAACGTGGCATAAAGCATAATATGTTTTGTCTGAACATACACATGCTGTATTCCCTTTTTTCATGCCTCTAATCCCATACCTATACTCTGTCAGCATCAGCCTAAAAAATGTAAATTATAAGACAAAGCATTATCCCACAGATTTTAATTTACTGTCTTGGAACATGGAGGCTAATGATTGATAAGGTCTTGAATACAAATTCAATACAAGGAGTGGGGAAATACAAGGGGAGAGAGAGAGAGAACGAGATGAAAAAAGTAAGCTCAGGTATCAGCTTTGGTAGGTAGATCAGTTTAAAGCAGTTTGATACATTTATTCCCTTCCCTCCTATTTCTGTGCTAAAAAGCTTGAGTTGCTCTCTCTAATGTGCAAGACAGTTCCTCAACCATCATTTCTTCTTTGAGTCAATTAGAGAGACATAGCCCATGTATATCAAACACCAGAAGTCCCAGATTCTCCAACTCCGCACTAGATAATGACGTATTGTTCCCAGAACTGGGCTTTGTATGCCTCAATCTTACACTAAAATAGGAATATGTTACCACGCATCCACAGTGTGGATTTCCCTGGTAAAGAACTGGGCTCTCAGGCTGTAGTCCTACATAACTATGCAGCATAAAACGGGATTACTGCCAGAAAGCAAAGCAAGAATTATTTCCTTCCCTCTCCCTCAGCTACTTGTTCCAGCCTTCGTTCTACGCCCTCCCTTGTGGCCAGTCTTTCAGGATCTGAGCTGAATTATGGAAAGAGGAGGGGAAAAAAATAAAAAAGAAAAAAAGGAAGAGTTCTAAGGACGACCAAGGTTGTACAGCACCTTGTAGTCAGAGATGTACCAACAAAGGGAGAAAGCTGGGAACACATAGCCAAGGTGGAAGAAAAAGCGAGACCACAACCTGCCATGGGAACACACGCAAAACTGCACCAAGGAGAGAATGAGCACATGATGAATTAAGCAAAAAAGGGCATAAAACTTCCTTTTCTGTGTGTTGGTTTTTTTTAATAAAGGCTGCAGTCTGCTATTAAGCTGGATTTTCCTCTCTGTTTGCACTCTTCCAGTTCTGAATGGGTGCTAGGATCAGCTTTTGGATGAATATGTGGAGTGTTCAATGAAATGCTCTACCCTTGCACAGCTTCCACTTATTTTGTCTGGTCTAGGATATCAAAACCCATTCTGAACACTGTGTGGTGTGTTCACTGTCATAAATCACACCCAGGCGCTTGGAGCGGTAAATCAATACTGCTCCTGTCTTCTGCAGGAGGAACAGGAGGCTTGCGTAACCCGCAGAGCAAAAAGAGAAACCTGCCAGCCTGCTCTAAACAGGACTCCCAAACACCAGACTCACAACCCCTCTACGTTTCTTCACGCAGTAGAAAATAAAAATAAAAAATACTACTGCTACTGACACTTCCCCTCTCTGCAGAAACTGACTGTGTTTGTGGTGTTGAACTGTCATGGCGCTGGCATCAACACTCGTGTTCTTCAAGGAGAAAGACAGGTTGCAGAAAGGAGGAGTCCACCGAAGGGTCAAGGCAGAAGCCAAGCAAGTCCTGCTCCAAAAGGCAAAAAGGGAATGGAAAATTAAAAAAAGTCACTGATTCTTTCCCCCGTCACAGATAAACTAAAAGTGCTTGTTCTCGGTGTCAAAATCACTTCACAGAAGTCAAAAATCTACAAAGAGGGAACAGGCAAAGCAGCAGGATTGACATTCTCTGAAGTACCAGGTCCTCCAGGAATCTTGCCAGTGAGTTAAACAGAACGGTGTGCACTTGTTTTTCATAAGCTTCAAATAAAAAAATTGTAAAAAGAAAAAAAGAAAGAAAGAAAGGAGAACATAAAAAAACCCCACTCCAGGTAATACTTAGCAACACTGAGGCATTTTTCAATTTAATTTCAATTTCATCAAATTGCTTAGGGTGAAAAAGCACCTTAAAAAAACCCCATAAAAGCCCGACTGTTTTGACAACATTTTCTAAATGCATTTTTTATTATTATTCTGATTGACTTATTTTGAATTTTTCTTCACTTTTATTAAAGAAGACCTTCAAATATTAAATATTGGTCAGAGGATAAGTAAAACAATTTAGTAAAGGGCTCATTTAACTCCCCAAATAAGTGAGATTGATTTCAAAATTGCCGAAGAGATTAAATATTCATCATTATCCCAGCTTATAGCACTGACAGGCTGACATAACTTTTTTTCTACCTTTCTACTGCAGAGCAGCTCGGAACATTAATCTCTGAATTGTGTTAGCAAGAAGGTAGCTGGTCCCCAACACCACAAGTACCGAAACTAAAATGTCCTTTACATTTGAGAGGCTGAATCCTAGGAGAAATATTGGCTCTGAGAGCATAGCATGCGAGGGCAGAGACAATTCGTGTTTACTCCAGAACAAAGCATGTAAAGTACTAAGAGGACAGGGGAACCTTTTCATCAAATAAAATGAGCCATACTGGAGTTCAGAAATCAGTTTTCCGATTTTGGCTCTACCACTTATGCACCCTGGGAATTTGGGCACGTTCTTTGAATTTCTGTTTGCTTCCTTTCCTCTCTGTTTTTTTCTTTTTTCAAATATTTCCATGACAAAACAATTCAAGATGTACAGACAAAAGTCTGTAACAGATATTAGAAGATTTTCTGCATTTTGCCTAATATCCAGAGTCTTAAAACCTTCTATAATTCACAGTTCAGTGAATTATCCTGAAACATAAAAGTCTTTGGATAAAAAACATTTGCATTTAGATATATTTAACCTTACATTAAAACCAAAAGAAGAAGAATACTTTAATGTTCCTGTCATATTTATTAGCTCTGCTCAAGGTGAGCAAACTCTCTTGGGAAACAGCCGTGCCAGTTCTTACCCTTCCCCCATTCACTATTTTTTCCCTTCCTAAACTGCAGGAGTTCAGTTCTAGCACTATTTTTTCATAGTAGGTTTTTTCTCTCCTGGCACAAATACCAGAATGCAGCAAAGACATAAAGGATAAAGGAGAAAAGAAGTAAGACTGACTACTAAATAAACTGTATACAGAGGGAGAGAGACACAAAACTGGCTGTTCAGAGATATATCCTGACCTATTCTGCCATAAGCCTCTACGTCATTTTAACCCAAATTCTCTCTCAGAGTGCAGGCTAATTACTGCTTCTATTTGTGTTCACAGAATCACTGAGGTTGGAAGGGACCTCTTGAGAGTGTTTAGTCCAGCCCCACTGCTCAGGCAGGGTCAGCTAGAGCAGGTTGCTCAGGGAGGTGTCCAGCTGAGTTTTGAGGCTCAGCAACGCTGGAGACTCCACAAACCTTCCAGGCAAACTGTTCCAGCGTTTGGCCACCCGAAAGGCTTTTTTTTTCTTGTGCCCATTGCCACTTGTCCTGTCACTGGGCACCACTGAGAAGAGGCTGGCTCCCCCCACAGGTATTCCCTCCCAGCAGGTATTTATAAACCCTGATGAGTTCCCCCAAGCCTTCTGTTCCCCAGGCTGAACAGTCCCCGCTTTCTCAGGCTCTCCTCACAGCAGAAATGAACCAGTCCCTTAACCATCTTCATGATTCCTGC
>NW_010186049.1:155462-167173 GCF_000695765.1 Mesitornis unicolor
GAGCCTACAACTGGACGCAGCACTCCAGATGTGGCCTCTCTGGTGCTGAGTAGAGGGAAAGGATCACCTCCCTTGATCTGCTGGCAAGAGTCTTCCTAACACAGGCCAGGATGCTGTTGGTCTTTGTCTCAAGGGCACACTGCTGGCTGTCAGCCTGCCGTCTATCAGGACTCCAAAGTCCTTCTCTGCAGAGCTGCTTTCCAGCTACAACTGGACGCAGCACTCCAGATGTGGCCTCTCTGGTGCTGAGTAGAGGGAAAGGATCACCTCCCTTGATCTGCTGGCAAGAGTCTTCCTAACACAGGCCAGGATGCTGTTGGTCTTTGTCTCAAGGGCACACTGCTGGCTGTCAGCCTGCCGTCTATCAGGACTCCAAAGTCCTTCTCTGCAGAGCTGCTTTCCAGCCCATCTGCTCCTCAGCATCTACTGCTGCCTGAGGTTGCTCCTCCTCAGATGTAGGACTGAGCTTTTCCCTTTGCTGAACTCCCAGCCCATTTCACCAACCTATTGATGTTCATCTGAATGACAGCACGACCACCCTGTGTATCAAACCCTCCTCCTGGTTTTGTATCATCTGCTAACTTGGAAAAGATGCAGTTTGTCCCATCTTCTAGGTCATTAATAAAGATGTTAAACAGCACTGGCCCTCATATCTCCTCAGGTACACCACTAGTGACTTGCATCAAATTGGACTTTATGCTGCTGATTGCAATCCTCTGTTCTGCCAGTTTTCCAGCTCACTGGACATTCATCTAACCTGTACTTTGTCAGCTTGTCTATGAGGACACACACCCGTTGCTGTGTGAGCTATCCCACTATGTCCCAGTGAGGTCACACCCCCATAACCACACACAGAACAAATTCCTTCTGTTTGTTCCCCACATCGCATTTTCTAGTGTTAAGACATTTTCAGAGAGGCACCCAAGCCTGCCAATTCTCCCGAACAATTATGAGAGCTTACCCCAGAAGGCTGTTCCACAGGCATTTTCTTCTTTACATGCCTATGCTTGAAGTGATTGCATTTCAGCCTGTTTTGTTTTCTTGCTATGTCTCTTCTGTCCCCATCACCCCAGGCCCTTGGTTTGCGTACCCCATCCACAACTTCATTTGTTTGCTCAGGAATCTCTCCCTCCTCCATCATTTCTAGTGTTTGAAGGGACACAAAGCATGTCTGGCAGTTTCACGGACATAAATATTGAAGGGACAATCAGTTGTGCCTCTGGAGTTAAGAAGAAAGATGAGTAACCAGCATTTTGCAGTACATGAATTATAGTACTATGCAAGCAAATGGATAAAGCTGCCACATCACTGTGGCACACTAATGGCAACATTTGTACAAGTGATTGCACCAGCTCCAGTAATCTTGCAATGGAAGAGGTCGTCAGTCTGAACCTAATGCTGCAGTATTACATCAGCTATCACTACTAAACTCTTCATGCAGCAGTGAAACCAAACTGGTTTGGGTGATATCAACGTCCAGATAAATCTTTCTTTTAGGAATTGCGCTTGTTCGCTGATGCAGCAAATGAGAATATTTGGAACTGCGACCCACTTTCCCATACCACTGAATATCCATGTACAGGATATTGGTGATGCATCTCTCTCTATTTCTGCTGGTGCAGACAGAAGCTGTACAGATAATTGTCAGATGCTTGATAGCAGGCTTATATATCTTTAAAAAGGTGTATCATAAAAGATATTGAGAAACAATGTATAGAGAATACATGGGTTAACTGAATTTGCCTTCACAGGTCTCAGAAAATAGCCTAAAACAAACAGTCTGCTTGTTCTGTAACATTTAACCGAGTCTTTGCAAAGGCTTTATACATGTCAGTACAACAGAAGGGAAGGACAGAAACAGTAAGAGAAACAATTATGAGATTATACAACACTGACTCACCGGTGGGCAACAGCTCTACTCACAAAAAGAGGACAGAAGTACCAAGGAGAAACATTATGGAGAAAGGGAGAAGGGGAACCAAAATGAGAAAAAAATTCTGGTGGCAGACAGAGCAATGGAGCATATCACCAGCAAGGACAACTTAGCAGCAGCACAGACGCTTCTGTGGCTGTGGTCTGCCATGGTCTTACACCTCACCTTCCAAAATAACTTTGTTACAGTTATTTCCTTTTCTTCTACAGCTCAATGATGACAGTTGCAGAGTACTGCTACGACAATATCTACACATGCAGTTCTGAGAGATTTTCCCCCTAGTAGCTGACAACAGCACACTCCTTTTCCAATGGAGCATTGCCTGCCTGTAGTGTAAGGATTCCTCATTCTTTCCTCATTTTCCCTTCTGTTTTCACTGTCAGAGATACTCAGAGTTTCATGAATCCCATTGGTAAAGTGATTTTTCTGGAGTCCCATTCCTGACCGCACAGAGCACACAATCTTTCACCGAAAATTTTTCTGACCATCAGCTACAGTGTATGGACATCCATTCTGACTAATTTGTATGTTTGTATCAGTACTGTAATTGAGGTTAAACTAGCCCGTAGTACTACTGTGACAGCCAATCCAGCCAGTTGGCTGGAGTACTATCTTCTACCACAGAAAGTACATCTGCCTTCAATCTATTACCAGGAATGACTAATAACTGAATGCTTAACACTCTCTATCAAGATGTGTTATTGAATGCTGATCACCCTCAGGCTTTCCTCAGGCTGCTCATCACCCTCCCTATCCTTTTCCACCATCTCCCTTGACAGAAGCTACACCTTCCTCAGATCTGTTGGTACAATTGTACCTTGAGTCACTTCCTAACATGGCTGTTCAATAATTATTTGGGTTAGCTTGGACATGCTGTAAAAGAGATTTTCTATTCTGAAACATTTTGACAGAATAATATTAGAGAACACTTACGTGTTCAGTCACAGAAGCTGATCAGACAGGGATGAATCTTCTTAACCTGCCTCGAAATTCAGTAAGAACATCATGTCTAACTGCAGTCTCACTAGCACCAGTAACCTTCTAAATGAACTCATCCTTGCCATCTGCAAGAAAAGATGAAAAAAGACTTTTCTAGCAGGTGTTTTTTGTATGACTGACAACGGGCATTTAACTTCTGCATCCCTGTTAAAGGCCCAGGCTCCCAATGAAACCAGTAGAGCTCCCACAGAAGAACTGAAGAACCATTCTCTGTATAGTGAGCCTAACTTCAGCATCTGATTTGTAAATCCAGACTTACTCTGAGTAGTCACCGTAACAGATATATTTTAGCAGCAGTATGATTTCACCTTTACAATTTAGATGAAGACAGTAACTTTTGGTGTATTGGGTATACGTAGCAAGGTCTTGGAAACCGGGTAAGGCTGCAGAGGTAGTCTGTGAGGAGAAACCAGGGGCTGCCCCATGCCCCACACAGCCATTTTTGTCTCTGTTTCTCACTATACAAATCTATTTTAATTGACAATAAAATAAAATAAATCCATTTTCCCCAGATTGAGTCTGCTTTGCATTTGATGGCAACTGGTAAGTGATCTCCCTATCTCAACCCATGAGTATTTCCATCCTCATTTCTCCCCCTGTCCTGCTGAGGATGGGGACAGAGAGCATCCGAGTGGGCAGCTGGTAAAGGCCAACCTACCACTGAACCGAGATTGGCATAAAAAAATGTGATGCTGATGAAGATGATACCAGAATTTGTAATTCCTACCAACAAAACAAAACACTTGCTGTAAAGCTTAGCATTGACTTTATGCATACAAAGCTATTAAGGAGCATAAACAACATTTTTCATTGCAACCGTGCTGCATATCTACTGTTTCATACAGCAGAATTCGGAGCTTGCTCTTTAGTGGGAATATCTGTTTGGATAGCCTCATGAACCCCCATCTCAGCAGAAGGCAATTTTGAAAATTCTCATTCGAAGGAAATCTATTCCTGGAAAAATCTTAAGGGTCACTTTTATTCTGGTCAAAGAAGCCAAAAGCTTAAAAGTCACCAACATGACTAAGACGCGCTCTGAGGCACTAAACCTTTTTCAGTGAAGAATTTATATTCAAAACAAATTCTGTTCAAAAGTCGCCGCTGCAATGGCAAGTGCAAAGAACACAAACCACATGAAGCTTGGCTGTTAGGTAATAAATATCTATTCTGGTCTCACTGCTTTCAAGGCAGACTAACTCAGTGGACCAGCAACGTTTCCTGGCACATCCTGGTACAACAGGGTTTAGGGGAAGAGCAAAACGAAGTGCAGAGATATGGTCAAACAACATCATACGACTTAATGTCAGTTCTGTTCTTCCTGCGCTGAATAAAATTAAGAGACGATAATTTCTGTGTCAGCTAGCAGAAATCTAACTACGCAAATTGTATTAGCCAGTTCTGCTAGTACAAATTTCATTACATGTTTCTGACATACACAATGGGAGACATTGAAGCTCTTCTGTCTATAGGAAGCATCTCTGCCAGCTGTACTGAGGGGAAACCCTTTCCTGAGTATTCCAGAATGCGATATTCCAAGCTTGCCAGTCCCAAATGTACCCATTATTTAATTGATTCCATTTGAATTTAAAGAGGAAAGTGAGACAAAAAAAAACCAACCCCACCAAACCAAAACCTCAACCTGAACCTAAAAAAAAAATATCAGAAAAATTATCAGGTTTTTCTACCCCCTCCCATGTGCTTTTTAAGAAGATGATTTGACAGTTTTACCATTGCTTCCTTTAAATCTAATGCAGTTATACATTGAGTTACATCAATCTTGATTTCAAGAGGGATGATGCCAGGATTTCTTTTCATATTTTAAATTCTACATATAGCCGTCTCTGTGAAGTCAGCTAACACAAAATGGGCTTTCAGGGAAGAGAGCTCAATCTTAGGCTTTAGAAAAACCTTTAAGGTCCATCCAGTATTTCGCGGCACAGCATCCTGCTTTACAAATGAGACCTAATATATTAGAAGGATTCAGATCTTATACACGATCTCCTCTTGAACAGAAGATGTTTTTTCATGGTATTCTCTTACCCTGGAAGGTTCACCTTTTACAGATGTGAAAATGAAGGGAAAAGAAGGGTGGTTCCCTTTCTTCCTCACACACACACACACACACACACACACACACACACACAAAATCATCTATTTCTTACCCCTGAAGACACCTGAAGGGTGTGAATAAGAAAAAGAGTCCAATAATAGGAAAGAGCAGAATTTATTGAAGAGATCTAATGAGAATGAAGAGACTGCTAAGAGGGCCAAAGGTTATTTGCAGAGCAGCCCTTAAAAAGAACAGGTATTAAAATCTTCAGATATTAATCCAACCTGTGACCCTAGTCACCAGTTAAAATATCAAAAGGTATTGCAATATTAACCATCAGACATTTTAGAACAGTTCAAACAGCCTGTGCAAGTCTAATTAAATCTGCCCCCAAATCTGTCATCTAGTACAGAAAAATAAGACGGGGAAATTCATCATGACTCAAAACTAAGAGGTAGGTGGGATGAGAATACCGACAGTGGCATTTATTGTGGAAGACGGCTATTATAGTCAGCCCCAGCAAACAGTCACCTCTCAATCTGTGTAGGGATAAGCTTTTCATTTTCGGTATGTTAAACTTTTAATGCCAAGGAATGTTTCTTGCCCAAGAAGTATTTCATGCCTATTTTGTTCTAAATAGTTCCACCAGGCAAATGGGTGTATGTTTGCTCCCTAGCACACAGCTTGGTTCTAGTTGGTTTTTGTTTTGTTCTCCTTATCTACAAGTCTTAAGCTGTTCCTTTTAAAAAAAAGAAAGAAGCACTAACAAAGAGTTAATCATCTTGAACAGAAGCAATCAAACACCTTTGTTTATTTATAGTTACACATTACTGTTCCTAATCTAGGCAAAGTATACAAATTTGCAGTTTCTTTACTCATAATTTCATGATTCTTTACTAAGAAACATTATAAAACCCAAGAATATTACCAGCATAATTAGACATCAGTGCATTAAATTGGGCCAGAGTCAGTAGTTTTGAGAATTCAGAGCAGTAATGCCAGCCAAAAGTACCTGCTGCAATAGTATGCACTGGACTCAGCAATAATCTGATTAGTAAATCTCCAACACGATAAGCAGAATACTTAAACTATGTTATGGAAAGCCTTATGATCCTACACAGTTCACATAGATACTGTAGAAATATTGACCTTCAGAAAAAGAAAACATGATGCAAGTTGTGCTATCCTTTCTCCCAACCAACATTCATACACATATATATACAGATATATACACAAACAGATATATATATATATATTTATTATTATTATTTCTCTCTTCTCTTACACAGCTATTTCCATGCCAGCTTCGCAGTACCGAAATACTGTTGATGTAATTTTCAGTGCACCTCTGATCTACTTAATGCCTGACAGACGCGTTTCCAAGATTACCTCATTTTGGACATACAAGGTATGTCAGTCTTGGCTTTGCTCTTCTCTAATATAAAATAATAATGTGTGCACTTCCATTTGAGAGTATAAAGATGTTAGCAGCTATACTTCACCATTCAGAGGTCATGAAGATAGACAAAATAATATAATGAATGACTGAAACTGGATGAGTTGCTCCAAAAGGCTCTAAAGGTTAGAAGAAACGTGCCACAGAACAAATTTTACAACAGAGCCAGTTTTCAAACTACCACATTTTGTCTTGTGAGAAAATTACGCCTCTAAAAGTATGATATATTTAGAAAATAAAACCAAACAACCGAGAACACACTGGCACTTAAATATTTTTCCTTGTAAATCCCAGCCCTGTTCATTTGGCATTTTTGTGTCATCGGTTTCAATACCAGCAGTAGCCATCACACTAAGAGACAATGCCTGGGGTTTGCATAATGACCTGCACCACTTAACTTCCATGCTTATGGTTATGAGTTGTTCTGAGCCAGAATATCTCTTCTTAAAGATGAACATTTCTACAAAAAAAAAATATTTTAAAAAGGCAAATAGTGTTAAGTATTATCCTCTTGACTTTCTTCCTTTGAGGAAGAGAATTAAATCTCTCCAAACGCAAGTTCTGTCTTTTCCATTAAATTTCTTTGATTACTAGGAAACCTTAGATCCAACAGGATGTGAAAGAGATGAAAAGCAACATTAGCTGATGTGTATCAAATCCACTCCACTTTTATCAAGCAGTTCTAAAAAGTTATTAGTACTATGCTCTGGAAAGAATACAGGGTGCTTCTATAACATGATTTCATTATTCATTGACACAATTCATGCCTTGACAGTGTTTTAACATTTGCCAGGCATAGCTAAGGCAAATATTGGGATGGTTAGATGTTTTTTTTTTAGACAGAACGCAGTTCAAGCAGTTACACCAATTTAGTATTGACTGCCTTCTGACTGAACTCAGTCACTTCATTACTAAAATAAAGGTGGTACTTTGCTTTAAAAAAACACCATACTTTCCACAAGAGACTGGCTCTTCTAACAAGACCCTACACAGAAAATTCTTTTAAATTAAGATGTAACAACTCTGAAGCTGCCACCGCTTCATAAAAAAGCCAACTATCCTAAGGAAGAGATCTTTTGGATTATCTAATACAGTCTCTGAGCCAGACACCAGTGGTCCACATAATATTTCCCATACTGCCATATTTTTGTGTCTGCTGAGCTATTGCCATAGTACCTCATTAGATAAACTCTGCTACCATCTGATTGCACATAACATCAAAACACATTTCCTAATTGCTGAGGTGAATTTGATCTCAACTTCAGCCAATGGTTCCTCACTGTACTTTTAGTATCAGGTTCTATACATGTTTTTCCATTATATTTTTCCCTTCTAACTCCCTTTACACAGCCATATGAAAGAAAACTGAAGGAGCACTTCCAGATTTCAGCCAGAGCCAAGACATGATGCACTCTCATCTCCTGGCCTAGCAGGAAGCAGAACTGGCAGGGACATAGACTTATATGAGGTTAGCTGCAGGGGGCTATGCATCCCACTGTCTTCATCTGTGCTCCTCAGTAAAACTCCTGCCAGTCACATCAACCAGCAGTTCTGCTAAACCCTGGCTGAAAATTACACATGAGGATCCCTAAGAAAATTTTAGGATAATATTGATTCTACTGCAGGAATTCACTGTGTCACTCAACGCCGGTATTCCTTGTGGCAATACCCGCTTAGGAACTTTTCCACTATTTTGCTCCTTTCTGCACCACAGGAGCAAAGCAGCTCTGACTGCGACTGTGCCAGATGATGCAACACCTATCACAGAAATGGGAGGAAATCCCATGACTCTTTACAGGCCAAGACAGCTCAGGCAAAGATTTATGCAGGCCATGGAGCTGCATCTAACGGGCAGCTCTTCAGTCTGAACCCAGAAGGTTGCAGTTGTTGAGCACACGTCACTGGTAGGCCTTGCATCCCAGTGCTCATGAAGCAACTACACCACCATGCACAAGGCATGACACTTTGCTGCCTTTGTGGTTGCAGTCCTAGCAGCGGCCTATGTCATAAAAACCAATGGTACGTAAAATAATGCCCCCCTGACTATACTTTCATGTGTTTCTATGTGCATTAGATCTCAAAATATACTAAATGTCTTGTGCTGACTGCCAGACCTACTCATTCAGCCTAGGATTTGAAAGTTGAGGCATGTTAATTGCAATAATAAAGGTGCTTTAAGTAGAAGCCAGCTGTCACCTGGAAACCCAACTGCATTCAGCAGCAACCCTCAGGAGCCTCGTAAATATTCGGCTGATCACCAGGAAGACAGGACGCTGAACATGCCCCAGAAAAGTACCAGTGAACAGCCATACAAATTTTGTAGTTATTTACTTCTGCACACTCTCCAAATTTTGTTGAGACTCAGTTACCCTACCATTTAATGAACTCTAAACCCGAGGAATTTACTGTGCTATAGGGAACGGTATCTACGCAAACACATGATCGCGTCAATCAGCATCGAACATATGCCAAACCACAGCATTCCAGCACTGTCATAATTACTTCATTTGACCATATCAACTAACAGGTTCTAAAGCTGTTAATAAACTTTAATTAACAAATACCTGGAGTCCTTCTATTTCAGGCGACATGGGCTAAAAGGTCAAGCAGAAAGATTTCCTTGGTTTTGTTTTTTTTTTAGTTTGCACATCAGTAAGGAAATTGTTTACTAAATTTTTGAAAAAACAGTAACTATTGAAATAGTGGCATCTTCTATGGACTAGTAACACTTTTTATGGCGACAGATAAACACATAGAAGATTAATTTACTACACTGCTTGATAATACGTGGAAACTAAATTAATCTGTTGTAATTGGTCTTTCACTTTATCATATATTTAGCTGTCCAGTTCACTTGTAAGCTGATGAAATACCATCCAAACATCAAATGCTGCTTTGGTGGATGTTTTGGCTAAATAGCTAAGGATACTGTAGCACAGAATCGTATCATATATCCTGTTTACTACAGCCCAAAGACAAAATTACTGGTCCTGGTATTTCAGTTATCTGGAATTCCTGTGCTCAGGAATTTTCCCATGGCTGTTTCTAATGCAGAGAAGTTTAAAAGACAGACTTTGGCAAGTCAGCCATACATTGCTTTTCACTTTACCACCCCCAAGTCTAAGATTTTGGCTCAAGAAGTTACAGTATCTCCGTACTGTCACTGCACAGATGAAACTTGAAGGGAAATGCAGGAATGAAAACCACACAGTAATTTCATGAATTTGAAAAATAAAAAGTTCTTCACTTACATGCTGAGTATTTAGTTGGTCATCTACATCTTCAAGCACGTTATTTAAGAACAGTTGTTGATGACCCTCCCCGCAGGGATGCAGCAGTTTAACGCAGAATCTGCACTATGCGGGGAGGCAGAGTTTGCAAAAAATTAATAACCAGATATGTTATTGTTCAAGTGCTCACCAATTCATACACAAATACATTAAGTGCCGTGCTGAAAGCTACAGAGTAGAGGCAGAGGTAAAAGCATGTTCTGAGACACTTCAGACAGATCAGCATCCATTCTTCTTCATAATCATACTGAACCCAAGAATTAGCCTTAGCAACGGAAAAGGATAGCGCTTCTGGAACGTATTTCTGCCTTGCATGCTTATTTGATTTTTTTATACGGATCAACCGGGTCTGTGATCTTTCAGAAGCATTTCACACATGCAGCAGACATTACTTTTTAAATGAGCTATGTGGGCAACCGAGAAATGCAGCCTGGGTGCATACTTTACTGTGTGTGTCAAGCCAACCTACAACATGCAGTCAGGAAAACAACAGTTTCATTAGATTTAAATTGGCTACAGCCTATAATTACACATGTAGTTACCTAACTCTAAAATAAAATCTTACATAGAAGGAAACAAGTCTTCGCTGTGAATATAACTTGTACATTGATTTTGAAAACTAACAGTGGCATCTTTTGAATTGTAATTTCTAAAAGCAGGGCTGAACAAGAGGTCAGAATTCATCAATATACAGAATTTGCAATATAAACATTCAAGTCAGAAATGAGTCCCCCCCAAAAAAAATCAGAAATAATTATGGCTGTAAAGACACAGCATCCGTATTTTGGCCCTGAGAGCAACCATGAATGCAACATCTATTCAGTTCAAACTTTAGTTACTCTACAAATGATACAATAAATTACTTTGTTCTTATGAAAGCGTCAGACTAAAAAAAGATTTGGTTCACCATAGATCTCTCTTAACTGACTAGATATACAGCTTGGCACTTTCCATGGAAGGAGTTTGGAATAATGATACGTCCAAGCTTCCAAAGGACTTGCACATTTGGCATACAAGTCAAAGCAAGGAACACTGCAGAAATTTGAATTATTTTCAGTCTATTACACTTCCATACTGCTATAAAACTCTATTAATGGACAAGGAACCAAATATGCTAGATACTGCATACAACTTCCACACTGAAGATCTGCAATCTATAAGACAAGAAGCTGATGATCAGGGAGGTCAAAGATCAGGAAGACAACCAATTGCTCCATTTCATACACAGTGCTCTTGGTTCCGTGAGAAAATGTTACTTCTTAAGTTTTTTAAGGCACCCTGATAGAAAACTCCAGAACAAAGCAGAAAGGTGCTTGTGAAGAAACGAACAAGTGACACGACAGACAAGCAGCACCAGCCAGCAGATGCCTCAAAACAAAATTAAATACGGCAGATAGGAAAGTGGATAGCTCTGAAGGTCTCGAAAGTAACACCTAAATTGCACACAATGGAATTTCATTGAGGAGGGAATCAGGAAAAGGACTCAAGAAGTTGTTTCTACCAAGAAAATAAAGTGTCAGTTTTCACAGAATTACTGTTTCAGCTGCGCAAAATTCCGTAACAGTATCACGTCGTTATTTCCTCCACATCTCTCTTCTTTAAGAGGCTTAGAAGAGGGAGATAGTAATGAGTCAGTCACTCTCTTTATTGGACTCCAATCTCTATGATCTAAAAAAGAGAGATAAATGGAGGAAGACAGTAAGTAAAAATTTCTCTTCATGCCTCTAATGACAGCAGTTAGGACCCTTGAACAGTGCAAGGAGCTGTAGCTTCCAAAATACTCTTCCACACTCGCCTGGCTTGACAGGATATATTTAAAATTTAAAAAAAAAAGTGAGAAAACTTAGTGAGACATTAAATCCTCTAAAGTTCTGTAGTGGCTGAAAGCCAAGACAAAAGCAACAGCCATCACTTTCACTCTTGTAGCACTTCTACTGCAGCAAGAACAACATACAGGTTCCAGTATAAACTGGGGAATGACCT
>NW_010186050.1:0-203 GCF_000695765.1 Mesitornis unicolor
GGCCGAGCCGCCACATCCGGGGGCGGGGCGAAGGGAAGGCGGGAACGCGCGGGGAACCGGGTGTAGGAAGGAGCGCCCAGCCCGGTGGGCGAGGAGGTACTCATCGCTTTGCCGGTCCGCTGCCCCTATGGCTTATGTGACCACAGGGGGCACGTCCGCCGTGGAGGGGGGGAGCGGTTCGATTCTCACGGCTCCTGGCCGGG
>NW_010186050.1:325-5718 GCF_000695765.1 Mesitornis unicolor
GGGGTACAGTCTCCCGCCTCCACGGGTGTGGGTTGCGTGGAGCCGAGGTGCCTGTCCGGGGGCGGCGGGCTCGGGCCGTCTAAGGCCACCGTTTGGGGGTCTGTGGCCTACCTCCGTACCGCCGTTCAAGTATCTTAGCAGCGGCAGGCAGGGACAGCTACAAAATACGGTGTACCACCACTGGGAGGGCTGGTTCCTCGCCGTGTGTTTTCCCCTTTTTATCAGAAAACAAGTAGAAAGTGCTGGTAAGATCATCCAAGCAGTTTTTCCTAAAGTATGTTTGGTGTGTTAATTCTTACTTTTCGTTTGTTTTTCTTCTAACAGATGGCAAGTGGTGGCCAGAAGCGGATAATCCAAATAACCGGATTTAAAAAACAAGAGAAAAAATCACTGCTCAAATGGCTGTACAAACTGGACTGTGTTTTTTTAGATGAAAAGGTATTGTTTGCTGAAGTTCCTGATGGTTAGAGCAGAAAAAAAAAAAGGTGTCTTAAAAGAAAGAACTGTACAGTGATTTGGAGTTGGGTTTAAGTAGCCAAGAAAGTTAAACTGTTTCCAGTGATACCAGTGTGTTGTTTTGATTTTGTTTTGTTAGAAATATAGAAGTTGTACACATCTCATAGCAAAAGAGCCGTGCAAGAGTGAAAAGTTCTTAGCTGCCTGTGCTTCAGGTGAGTAAAGATTTGCTGTAAAATTTCACAGGATTATAAATAGGACAGGAAAGGACCCTTTAAAGATTTCTAGTTACCTGTTTTCATTTTGTGAATTAACTGTCTCATGACGCCTCATTCTTCTTGTTCCATTAACCTTGGGTTTTTACATAATACTATCTTCAAGTTCTGATTTACTTCTTTTTGGTCTGGATTTTTTTCTAGGTGTTATTGTTGCCATGTTCCTTTATTTTATCTGTATCTGTTCCCTAACATAAAACTTTGTTATGTCTTAGTTAGACCTTGAAGCTGTACCCAAGTAATACAGGTGCTTAAAAATGGATCACTTGAAAGGGAGCAGGGAGATTATGGACTCCTGTAGTCAGTATGGATTTTTACACCAAATTCACACACAGTATTCACTGACGGGGATCCCTGTCTGCCAGTTCCTGTTTATACAGCAAGAGAAAATTTCAGGCTTTTGCCATTCCGACATAAACCTCTGGTCTTTCCTCTTGCTTTTCTTTTACCTAAGGCCTGATGCTGAAATCCCATACATAAGCAAATGAAATGCTTTTAGAATGAGAATTACGTATTTTAAGATGTCTTTATAGGCAGATTACCTGGAAGGATTTTATGATGAGTTTGAAAAATCTTGTGGAATTATGAGATTTTACAATACTGATCTATTAACTGGTTAAATGTCATATTCATTTTCCCTAAATCGTATTATATGTTACAGCAGTTTTTAAGATGGATAATCTTAAATTTAAGAGGTAACAGACAGAAAAAACTGAATGTAGATTTCTGTTTACAGATATACGTGGATTTCTTGATTTCATATTTGTACTTGCCTAACTTATTAGTAGGCGTTTTCAGTAATTGTTGCGAAAAAGGGGAAACAAATCTGGCCTTGTGAGGCCGGCACCGAATATGCGACAGACGCAAGTCAGGAAACAAATAGTAATCGTTTATTTACAGCAACATTTACAGGTTCTTTTGGATTGCAGGTGATAAATTGAAAAGCTACAGGTACAGTAAAGGTTGTATAACTAATATAATACCAACAACAAAGCACTATGAAATATAAACACTAACAACACCCACAACTTGCCCGCTGTAAGCCCAGCCGCCTGGCAAGTAAACAAGCCCGTTTGAACAGAAATACGGTGGAGCAAAACCAAGAATACACTCAGGGAAACCTAGAAATGAACCTGAGGTGAAATAGAAAATACACTCAGGGCGTACACACCTGAGGAGGGAAATATATCACTCAGCATTAGCTGAGGTAAATAGTCTTACCCACAAGGTGACCTGAGTGGTGGAGATGGAGAGAGAGGGAGCGAATTCATCAGTATGGTTCTGAGTTCATTTTAGGCCAAAATTGGGGTGATATTTATACTCAAATTTCTGCATTACATCACCAGGCATACATGCAGGTGGGGATGACTGTAGACAGTCTTATCACTTATGTTAATGTCACAAAGTCTGTTAATTCACACCTGCGTGGTTAGAGGTAATGGCTTCTTTGAGGCGGAAAGAAATGGGGGACTGGGACCATGAGGCTTCCACCTCATCTCACACTCCTCCAGGCACCCAGATAACACCAGATAACAATTTCTAGTGATGGTTGCCACCTCGTCCAGCGCTGAGCTTCATGCTTCCAGGCATGCAGCTACATGGTGTACATGACTTGGACTTTGTGACTAACTTTTTCTCTCTCTCTACAGTAATCTGTTGCTGCTAGAATGTAGGGGGGTGTGTGTACATAAATATATACACACACGGATGATTCCTTGTACTAGCGTAAGTTTCTGATCACACTCTAATCAAAAAGGAAAGAGAAAGTTTCCATGAGGGAAACAGTATTGAAATGCAGATAGGTTTGTGGTATAGCACTTCACTTTAACTGCTACAAACCTTTTAATTAATATTTTCTTACTTTGGGGTATTTAAAACATCTGGAGATGTTTTCTTGAACTGAGTGGAAACGATCTGTGTAGTGTCCACCTGGCAATGCAAAACTCTGTCCTGTTTCTATACTAGCGAATCTTGCCCAGTACCATCTAGTACCTTTAAATCCCAGAAGAGATGCTATTTTTGCATAATCATCGCTCTTGCCCTTGATGGCAGAGAGAGTGTGTTCATTCCTTCTGCAGTTTTCCCAAGTAAGTGTAAAAGATCATGTTTAAACCCATTTAGTACTCCATAGAGGTGAACAGAAATACTAACAAGGATGCCAGTCTTCATGGACTTTCTAGCTGACAGAAGTTTTGAGATGGAAATTTTGAAATGGAAGTGATTTTAACATACAGGTTGTGCACAGCGTACCTTTCCTAGTCCTAAGTCTACTGGTACCTATGCTAGGTTATGTAGAAGTACCCTCTGTGCTCCTACACTGAGACATTTTGCCAGTCAACCCTGCTGTTCTGTGAAACCAATTAGGTTCAAGCAATTCAAGTCGATTTCTTTTACAGTATCTTCTGTAGGTAGTGTTTCAATACAGGAGCAGGGTACTAACCACAGCTCTTGACCTGAACCTGTAAGAAGAGAGAGACAGAGAGAAAGGGGAAGATCGTTACATACAGTATCAAAAGCGTACATGCAGAAGATGAAAGAGGAGAGGCGGAGGAGGTGGAGCCAAGGGATGAGAGAAAAGGATGTGAAAAGAAGAAAGGGGAAAGACAAAAGTCTAAAACTCTATCTCCCTAATGTTGGTATTCACTTCACTCACAGTGCAAGTAATATTCAGAATAGAGGAAAGAAACGGGTTACGTGCTACAACCTTCATTCCTCTTTTTAGTCATTGGTGGTAAAATATTTCTTCAACTTGCTAGGTTTTAGTGCATTTGTAAAAATGTCAAATGATAGTAAAAATAAAGGGTTAAGCAAGGTCCTATGGAAGTCATAAGAACTAAATCTGGGAAGCTGAAAAGTTCCATCTGCAGATTTTTGAGAAGATAGGCGAGCATTTTATCTAGGAAGGGTAAAAAGGTACTTCATCATTAAACGTAACAAGATGATCATTTTCAGTGGCATTGTGAGATTTCTGATTATAAAATATGAAGAGATGAACTCTTGTAGTTGGGAGAAGTTTTTAAAATGATACTCTAATTCCAGATTTTATTTGCACAAGAAAGGTTGAAGTTAATTTTATATTAGATCTTCAGTTGATTGCCATTTGTCTGCACAGAAATATCTTTTGTGGTTGACAGTTCATTTGCTTTTTAGGAAAGTGGATACTAACTAAGGAGTACATAATTAATAGTGCCGAAAGTGGCAGATGGCTTGATGAAACAACGTACGAATGGGGATATGAAATTGAAAAAGACACTCCTTATTCACCTCAAATGCAATCTGCACCTAAAAGATGGCGCGAAGAACTGACACAGTCTAGTGCTCCAGGGGCCTTCCACAGATGGAAAGTTGTCCTTCCTATTAAGAAACGTGATAAACGAATGGCGTCTATTAGAAGGTAGGACGATATGTCTTGAAGCTCTAATAATGACTGATGAAACACTTGTATAGCTGAACACATTCTTCCACTTAATTTGATCCATAATAACCTCCAGCTCTTCAAACTCTGCACTGTTTTCATTAATATACTTCTATACTTTTTATGATAAAACAACTTTAAATCACTTCAGAGCTTTTCTTGCTTTCTTTTAGTATAGTGTCAAAATAACACACATTCTGCCATGTTTTCATCTTAAGTAAACTGCTTACCTAAAGTTTCTTCATGAGTCAAGATACATAGGGTTATGTTTTTCATGAGTAATCCTTACTTTTATGTGGATGTTACATTCAGATGGTAGCTGGAGCAGAATACATTGTTTTACTTGGGTGGATGTCCTGACCCAGCAGTGAACTGTGACTTACGGACCTGGGCTATACTGTGACTGACCTGTTTGGTTTTTTGTGTCACATCTATGCAACAGCTTATTGTAGGTCTGAAGACTTAATTTGTACTGTAACATGTTTCTGATACAGTGTAAATACAGATAGTTCAGAAGGGAAAGGACACAAAAATAAATGAATAGCAGAGAAAAAGAAAACTGAATTGCAAGAATTCTGGGACTCCTATTTTTTTACACACTCTTCCTACACGTTTGGATTACATGGTTTAAATACAACATTGAATTGCAAACTGAGCATATTAAGTAATGTTTTCTTCTGGTAGAGTAAAAGCAAACATCCCTTGACACTGTTTGAGCTTTACATTCATTGCAGGATTAGGTACTGTCTTGCTCTCCTTCTCTGTTGAAAACCCAGTTATTCAGGAGTACTGCTGAGGTCTGGGTGTGCCACAGATGCGCAGGCAAACAGGAACCTGCAGTTGGTCTGGCTTATCATGGTACAGTGCTGCCTGTGGCACTGCAGGGTGCCTGTTTGTCCGCAGTTTGTAAAGACGAAGTGAGGCGTAGCTGAAGTTACTGTCTTCGGATGTTGTCAACTGAAGACATTCTAAGCGTGCTGTTTTCTTCTCTCTGTAGAAGAGTTTACTTATATGCTGTCTTGCAGAAAGATGCACTCATTCTGCTACGCTTTGTGAAAAATGCTGAGTTTTTTTGCATAAAAAATGCTTATACAGATCTTCATGATAACACTATTGATATGCTGTCTTGCACAACTCTCTGTTTAGTAGAATCATAGAATCACAGAATGAATCACAGAGTGATTTAGGTTGGACGGGACCTTAAAGATCATCCAACCCAACCCCTGCCATGGGCAGGCACACCTCCC
>NW_010186051.1:0-3078 GCF_000695765.1 Mesitornis unicolor
ATTCTGTGTGATTCTGTGATTCTGTGAAACACAAAATGAAAAAACATGATGGAAAAGCATGAATATCCGCCAGAAATGCCAAAAAGCTGAAGAAATAACCTAAAAATGCAAAAAAAGACTAAAAGCAGCAGTTATGCCTAGAAACTCCTAAATTGCTGCAATATGATGCAAAAGCACTATTATATGCCAGAATCGCCAAAGAGCTGAAAAAGTGCCTAATACGGCAAAAAACACAGAATCACAGAATCTCAGGAGTTGGAAGGGACCTTGAAAGATCATCTAGTCCAACCCCCCTGCCAGAGCAGGATCACTAAGACTAGTCCACACAGGATTGTCCAGGTTGGCCTTGAATGTCTCCAGAGAAGGAGACTCCACAACCTCCCTGGGCAGCCTGTTCCAGTGTTCTGTAACCCTCACAGTAAAAAAGTTTTTCCTCATGTTCACATGGAACCTCCTATGCTCAAGATTGCACTCATTGCCCCTTGTCCTGTCATTGGACATCAGAGAGAAGAGCCTGGCTCCCTCCTCCTGACACAAAAATCAGCATTTATGCCTAGAAACTCTTAAATTGCTACACGATGCAGCAAAAGAACCAGCATCAGCCGGAAACAACAAAAAGCTGAAAAAGTGCCTTATAAGATGAAAAAGACTAAAAGCAGCAATGTCAAGAAACTCTTAAATTGCTACAATATGATGGAAACGCAGCATTATACGCCAGAAACTCCAAAAAGCTAAAAAAGTTCCCTTTTAACATGATAAAGTAAAAAATCAACAGATATGCCAAGAAACACTTAAAATGACAAAATATGATGGAAAAATCCAAGCCAATATCCATCAGACATGCCAGAAAGCTGAAAAAGTGCCTAATATGGCCAAAAACCACAAAACTCAGCAGCTATGCCTAGAAACTCATAAATTGCCACAATATGTAGCAACAGCACCAATATACACCAGAAAAGAAAAAGGGATGAAAAAGTGGATAATAAGGCAAAAAAGAGCAAAAGCAGCATTTATGCTTAGAAACTCTTAAATTGCCACAATATGATGCAAAAGCACCATTATATGCCAGAAACGCCAAAAAGCTGTAAAAGTTCCTAATTAGTCAAAAAAGACCAAAAGCAGCAGTTATGCTAAGAAACTCTTAAATTGCCATAATGTGTAGCAAATGCCCCAATATCTGCCAGAAATGCCAAAAAGCTGAAAACGTGCCTAATATGGCGAAAAAGACTAAAAGCAGCAGTTATGCCTAGAAACTCTTAAATTGCTACAATATGATGCAAAACCACCAAAATCCACCAGAAACGCCAAAAAGCTAAAAAAGATCCTTTTTAAGGTGATAAAGTCGAAAATGAACAGATATGCTAAGAAACACTTTAAGTGACAAAACATGATAGAAAAGCACTAATATCCGCCAGAAAAGACAAAAAGCTGAAAAAGTGCCTAATATGGCAAAAACCACAAAAGTTAGCAGTTATGCCTAGAAACTCTTAAATCGCCACAATATGTAGCAAGTGCCCCAATATCTGCCAGAAACGCCAAAAAGCTGAAAAGGTGCCTAATAAGGCGAAAAGATCAAAAAACAGCAGAAATGCAAGGAAACCCTTAAAATGTCAATATGTATATTGAAAAAGCAGAAAATCATTAATATACACCACAAAGGTAAAAAACCCGAGAAAGATGGAATTAAAGCGGAAAAGTAGATAATCAGCAGAAATGCCAAAAAACATTAGAGTACCAAGATATGAAGAAAAAGAACCATAAAAATGCCATAATAGCCAAAAAGCAGAGAAAGTGCCAAAAAGGTCAAAAATTGAAATAGAAGGGGTTCCAAGGGAAGGTGAGATGCCACAGCAGCTTTCAATCTCAGTCCCTTTCATGTTGGTGCAGGGGCCATGATTTTAATATTTCGGAGCTCGGTTCCAGCCAGTAGCAAAGAAAGTGCGCAGCCAACATTGGCTTCTTAAAGAAGCACATAAGTCCAATGGCTATGGAAGCGCTTTTCGGGGAAGGTCTGGCCCCACATGAGCTTTCAATCCTAGACCCTTTGATGTTTGGGCAGGAGCCAGTCATTTACCCTTTCAAA
Organism: Mesitornis unicolor; assembly: GCF_000695765.1. NCBI lineage: Eukaryota > Metazoa > Chordata > Aves > Mesitornithiformes > Mesitornithidae > Mesitornis > Mesitornis unicolor. The sequence goes on from NW_010186051.1 coordinate 2,084, forward strand.
GCTTGGCTGCGGCCAGCAGTAATGAAAATGCAGAGCCAACATTTGCATCCTAGAGAACCACAGAAGTGCAGAACCCAATGAATTGCTGGTCTATGGGTCTGGGTCTATTAGGCCCAGCAACAGCCTTCAGTCCTATCATCTTCGATGTGCAACAGTACCTTGATGGTTTCCATTTGACAGACAGCTCCGACCAGCAGCCAAGACACAAGGGGGTGAACATGCACTGACTAGCAAAGCACAGAATTTCAGAGCCCAAGGACTGTGGGGTACAGAAGCACATCCAAGGGAAGGTGAAACCCAGCAACAGCTTTCAGTCCTAAACTGTTTCTTCTGCGAGTCAATGATGAACACCTGCAATTTCAGAGCCAGGCTCTGGGCAGATACTGAAAAAGCCTGACAGCAAATGGTAGTTTCCGAGGAAGCAAAGGAGCCCAGAACTGCAGGCTCTGTGGGACTGCAGAAGCGCTTCCCATAGAAGGTCAGGACCCACAACAGCTTTCAAGCCTAGTCCCTTTGACATTGGGGCAGGAGCCAGTCATTTACACTTTCAAAGCTTGGCTGGAGCCAGCAGTAAAGAAAATGCAGAACCAACGTTGGCTTCCTAGAGAAGCACAGAAGTGCAGAGCCCAATGATTTGTTGTTCTATTGAAGCACTTCTAAGGGAAGGTAAAACTCAGCAACACCTTTCAGCCCTAGCCCCTTTATTGTGCAAGTTGGAGTCTAACGTTTGCCATCTCAGAGCCAGGCTGCGGGCAGCTACCATAAAAGCCTGGAGGCAAATGTTGGCTTCCCAGTAAGCAAAGAAACCCAGAACTCCAGGCTTTCAGGGGCTTCAGAAGCACTTCCAAGGGAAGGTGAAACCCAGCAACAGCTGTCAGTCCTAAACTGCTGCTTCTGTGAGTCAATGTTGAACACTTACCATTTCGGAGCCAGGCTCCTGGCAGCTACCATAAAAGCCTGGAGGCAAATGTTGGCTTCCCCGGGAAGCAAAGAAG
>NW_010186051.1:3090-7444 GCF_000695765.1 Mesitornis unicolor
GCCTACAACCCTAAGCTTTCGGGAGCTACAGAAGTGCTTTCAAGGGAAGGTCAGGTCCCACAACATGTTTCAATCCTAGCCCCTTTGATGTTGGTGCAGAAGCCAGCCTTTTGCTGCTTTGGAGCTGGGCTGCAGCCAGCAGGAAATAAAAGTTGGAGCAAACTTTGGCTTCCTAGAGAAGCACTGAACCGCAAAGAACAAGGCTTTGTGGGGCTATGGAAGAACTTCCCAGGGAAGGTCAGGCTCCGCAGCAGCATTCAGTTCTAGCCCCTTTTGTGTTACAGTAAGAACAGGTCGTTTGCTGTTTCAGAGCTGGGCTCCGGATAGCAAGTGAAAAAACAGGGGTGAAGATATCTCCTGCCCTGCCAAGCACAGAATTGTACAGCTCAAGCCTTTGTGGGTCCACAAAAGCACTTTCTAGAAAAGATTAGGCCCAGCAACATCATTCAGTCCTAGCATCTTTGGTGTGGGAGAATACCTTGATGGTTTCCATTTGACACACGGCTCCGACCAGCATAAAAGAAACATGGAGGTGAACGTTGACTGACTAGTGAAGCACAGAAAGGCAGAGCCCAAGGATTTGCTGAGTACAAAAGCACTTCGAAGGTAAGGTGAAACCCAGCAAGAGCTTTCAGTCCTAAACTGTTTCTTGTGCGAGTCAACGTCAAACGCTTGCCATTTCGGAGCCAGCTACTGAAAAAGCCTGGAGGCAGACGTTGGCTTTGGAGGAAAGCAATGACGCCGAGAATCACAGGCTTTGTGGGGTTGCAGAAGTTCTTCCAAGGGCAGGTCAGGCTGCAAAGAAGCTTTCAACTTTAGTCCCTTTGATGTTGGTGCAGGAGCCAGCCATTTACCATTTCAAAGCTGGGCTCTGGCCAGCAGCAAAGAAAATGTGGAAGCAACGTTGGCTTCCTAGAGAAGCACAGAAGCACAGAGCCCAAGGCTTTGTGGGGCTATAGAAGCACTTCCAAGGAAAGGTGAAGCTCAGTAAGAGCTTTCAGTCCTAGCCCCTTTCTTGTGGAAGTTTGAGTCTAACGTTTGCCGTTTCGGAGCCAGGCTCATGGTAACTACTGAAAAAGCCTGGAGGCAAATGTTGGCTTCCGAGGAAGCAAAGAAGCCCAGAACCACAGGCTTCGTGGCGTTACAGAAGCATTTCCCATGGAAGGTCAGGCCCCACAACAGCTTTCAATCCTAGTCCCTTTGTTGTTGGTGCAGAAGCCAGCTTTCTACTATTTTGGAGCTGGGTTCCAGCCAGCAGCAAAGAAAATGCGCAGCCAACGTTGGCTTCTTAGAGAAGTACAGAAGCACAGAGTCCAAAGCTTTGAGGGGCTATGGAAGTGCTTCCAAGGGAAGGGGAGACACCACAGCAGCTTTCAATCCTAGGCCTTTTGATGTTGGTGCAGGACACAGCCATTTAGCATTTCGGAGCTGTGCTGTGCCCAGCACCAAAGAAAATGCAGAGCAAATGTCGGCTTCCTAGAAAAGCACAGAAGTGCAGAGCCCAAGGCTTTGTGGGACTATGGAAGCACTTCCAAGGGAAGGTGAAACTCAGCAACAGTTTTCAGTCCTAGCCCCTTTCTTGTAGATGCTGGAGTCTAATGTTTTCCATTTCGGAGCCAGGCTGTGGGTAGCTACCATAAAAGCCTGGAGGCAAATGTTGGGATCCCAGGGAAGCAAAGAAGCCCACAACCCCAGGCTTTCTGGGGCTACAGAAGCACTTCCAAGGGAAGGTCAGGCTACATAACACCTTTCAATCCTAGCCCCTTTGATGTTGGTTCAGAACCCAGCCCTTTACTACTTTGGAGCTGGGCTGTGGCCACCAGCAAAGAAAATGCAGAACCAATGTTGGCTTCCTAGAGAACCACATAGCCCAAGGCTTTGTGGGGCTATGGAAGCGCTTCCAAGGGAAGGTGAAGCACAGCAACAGCTTTCAGTCCTAGTCCCTTTCTTGTGGGAGTCAGAGTCGAACTTTTCCCATTTTGGAGAGATGCTCCAGGCAGCTACCATAAAAGCCTGGAGGCAATTTATGGCTTACCAGGGAAGCAAAAAAGCACAAAACGTCTGCCAGCAGAAAAGAAAATGGAGAGCCAATATTGACTTCCTAGAGAAGCACAGAAATGCAGAGCCCAAGGCTTTGTGGGGCTATAGAAGCACTTCCAAGGGAAGGTGAAGCTCAGGAACAGTTTTAAGTCCTAGCCCCTTCCATGTGGCAGTCTGAGTCCAGCACTTGCCATTATGGAGCCAGGCTCCAGGCAGCTGCCATAAAAGCCTGGAGGCAAATGTTTTCTTCCAAATGAAGCAAAGGAGCCCAGAACCCCAGTTTTTGTGGGCCTTCATAAGCACTTCCCAGAGAAGTTAACGCCCCACAACAGGTTTTGATCCTTGTCCCTTTGATGTTGGTGCGTGAGCCAGGCATTTACTATTTCTGAGCTGGGCTGTGGCCAGCAGCAAAGAAAATGCGGCGTCAACGTTGGCTTCCTAGAGAAGAACACAGCTTTCAGTCCTAGTCCCTTTGGTGTTACATCTGGATCCAGTCATTTCCTGTTTCAGAGCCAGGCTCCGGACAGCAACTTAAAAAACAGGGGCGAATACGTCTGCTACCCTGCCAAGCGCAGAAGTGTACAGCATTTGTGGGTCTATGGTTGCACTTCCCAGAAAAGATAAGGCTCAGCAACAGCCTTCAGTCCTAGCATCTTTGGTGCGGGAGAATACCTTGATGGTTTCCATTTGACAGATGACTCCAACCAGCAGCCAAGAAATATGGTGGTGAACAACGACTGACTAGCGAAGCACAGAAGGGCAGAGCCCAAGTATTTGTTGGGCCAGAAAGACACTTCCCAGGGAAGGTAAAACCTAGGAACAGCTTTCATTCCTAGCCTTTTTCTTGTTTGAGTCATAGTCGAACATTTGCCATTTCGGAGCCAGGCTTTGGAAAGCTACCAAAAAGCTTAGGGGCAAACAGTGGCTTCCCGGGGAAGCAAAGAAGCTCAGAACCACAGGCTTTGGGGGACTACAGCAGTGCTTACAAGAGAATGTCATACTCACCAACAGCTTTTGATCCTAGTCCCTTTGATGTTGGTGCAGACACCAGCCTTTTACCATTTCTGAGCTGGGCTGCTGCCAGCAGCAAAGAAAATGTGGAGCAAATGTTGGCTTCCTAGAGAAGCACAGAAGCGCAGAGCCCAAGGCTTTGTGGGGATATGGTTGATCTTCCTAGGGAAGGTGAGGCCCCGCAACAGCTTTCAGTCCTATTCCCTTTCGTGTTACATCACGACTCGGACATTTGCTCTTTCAGAGCCGGGCTCCACACAGGAATTGAAAATACAGGGGCGAAAATGTCTGCTGCGAAGCCAAGCACAGAAGTGTACAGTCCAAGCCTTTGTGGGACTACGGAAGCGCTTCTTCTGCGCTTGGCTGGGCAGCATTCGTTTTCACCCTTTTCTTGGGTTACTGTCTGGAGCACCACTCATAAACAGCAAAGAACCGGGTCTTGCTGTAACACCAAAGGGGCCTAGGACTGAAAGCTGTTGTGGGGCCTGGAATGCCACCAGATGATTTGGTGACCCGGGCTGAGGAAGCCCCCCGATATAATGACCTCTCAGATAATGAAAAGCAATATGCTCTTTTTATTGATGGATCCTGCCACCTTGTAGGGAGTCAGCGGATGTGGGAGATCGCTGTCTGGAGTCCAACACGGCAAGTTGCTGAGGCAGCTGAAGGAGAAGGTTAATCGAGCCAGTTTGCAGAGGTAAAAGCCATCCAGCTGGCCCTGGACATTGCTAATGGCCAGCACTTTACCTCTGTACAGACTCGTGGATGGTCGCAAATGCCCTATGGGATGGTTAAAAGGATGGAAACAGGACAACTGGCAGTGCCAAGGGAAGCCTATTTGGGCTGCAGCCCTATGGCAAGACATCGCTGCTCAGCTGGAGACATTAACAGTGACGGTCCAGCATGTTGATGCCCATGTTCCTAAAAGCTGTGCCACTGAAGAACACTGACACAACCATCAGGTGGACCAGGCTGCCGAAGTGTTCCAGACAGATTTGGACTGGGAGCACTGAGGTGATCTGTTTCTAGCTCGGTGGGTCCATGACACTTCTGGCCACCAAGGGAGAGATGCCACATACCGATGGGCCTGTGACCGAGGAGTGGACTTAACTATGGACGCTGTTGCACAGGTTATCCATGACTGTGACACATGCACTGCCATCAAACAAGCCAGACGGATGAAACCTTTGTGGCACGGACGAAGGTGGTTGAAGTACAAGTATGAAGAAGCCTGGCACATTGACTACATCCACTCCCTCAGACTCGTCAGGATAAATGTTACATGCTCACAATGGTGGAAGCA
>NW_010186052.1:0-29944 GCF_000695765.1 Mesitornis unicolor
GCTCCAGCCAGAGCTCCCTGTTCAGCCAGGCGGGTCTTCTTCCCCGCTGGCTTGCTTTCTGACTCATGGGAACGGCCTGTTCCTGCGCCTTTAAGAGTTCCTTCTTGAAGAGTGACCAGCCTTCCTGGACTCCTTTGCCTTTCAGAATTGCCTCCCAAGGAATTCTGCCAACCAGTTCCCTAAACAGGCCAAAGTCTGCCCGCCAGAAGTCCAAAGTGGCAGTTCTGATAGCCCCCGATTTTTGCAGCATTTGTGGTCAAATATCGAATAATCCATTTGATAGCTTACTATATGAATTTGAAATTAATTGAAAATAATTGTGGAACCTACCCTATTGTATAAACTGAGAACAATTAAAAAGTGAAACAAAGAGCACAGAAGACAAAAAAACTTGTAATTCATTTCAGTCCTTATAAATTGCATGAATACAGAAAACAAGACGTATTTTGTTTACCTGGCAAGATCCTTTGAGTTGTTCAGTAATAATGAATGCATTTGTTTGCCAAAATGTGGGAAATGTGGGATGGCTGTCCAGTTATCTGTTGTTAACATCTGCATATAAAACATCTGAGCCAAAGGAATGCATTATGGAGCTCTACCTTTTTGATGCATCCTAACCTTGCATTTTCATTCCTTTCAGAAGGGAATCCATATACCTGGTGGGTTGGAAAAGCCAATGAGAAGCACTACTACTGGGGCGGATCAGGACCTGGAATTCAAAAATGTGCCTGCGGCATCGAGCGCAACTGTACTGATCCCAAGTACTACTGCAACTGTGATGCTGATTATAAGCAATGGTGAGTGGTTTATAAGAAGGTTGGGTGAGAAAGACCAAAATCTATTTAAGTTTTACAACACTGCCATTATTTTGAATGTCTTTTGTTTCTGTATTTCCTTTCTTACCAAAGGACAAAGGCAAAAGTATTATATTTGTCATCCCTTCTGCAAAGTATCTACCCCTCTATTCATTTCCATTTTGTTCACGGTATCTGGGACTGTCAAATATAAGAAGTGTATTTATGTTTTCAAGTCAACTGAGCTATAGAAAGGAATTCTAAAATTCCAAAGTGAAATCCTAATAGGAAAGGCCAGCATTTTGGCTGCCCATGAAACTTTGTCTCCATCATATTCAGTTATATTACAATATAGTATTTCATTTTATCTCTGCAGTTTCATTTTTTTCCCAGAATTTCTTCTTGTTGGAGTACTATTGCTGCATTTGCCTGTGTAATGTGAGAGATATGAGTTGAGATCCCTCATCTAGTGACTCCAACCCTCATTATCCATCTTTCATGAGAAAATTGTGTTAAGAACTAGCTTTAAAGGGTGTTATAGAATGAGGCTCTTTATTTCAGAGGAAGTGATTGCACTTTGCATGAGGTAATTAAGTATTCATTGGCCTGTTGGTTGAGAATACAAACCTATAGCCCATTTGGGATGAGACAGTGAGAATTGGTTCTAGTTTCTTCTCTAATAAATAGTTATTGATTCATCCCAGGTGGAACAATTTTAACAGAGGGACTGAGGAAGTCCTACCCAAGAGTATTTTACAGCCTGGTAACAGGGGCAGTCTGCTGTGAGGTAATCGATGTGGGTTTAAATCCCTTCAGGCAGAAAAGAGAATTAAACCTGCATCTCTGATGTTCCCCATAAACACTCTAGCAATGAACCTGCTGTGTAAAGCTTATCATCATTTTGTGCGAGACCCTCTCTGTGCTCTTAGAACACTCTGTGAGCTTTAAGCATTTGTGTCTCTTTTGTCATGACAGGTAGCATCATATTTTAGATGGTATACAATGTTCAGTGACCAATTGGAACCGTACTTTTATGAATGCTTTTCTCATTAAAAGCAACCTGTTGATAATTGAATAAATACTGGCTCATAAACCATTTTGTCTTAATTGAGAAATTCATACAGCTTTTAATAAACGTAGAGCTACAGAACTCTAATGGTTTAATGCCAGGGATATAAAACAAACAAACAAACAAACAAAACCAAAAAAAGAGTAGGGAGAATCACAGAACCACAGAATCACATAAGCTCTCTCAGCTTATCTTCATAGGAGAGATGCTCCAGTCCCTTAATCATCTTAGTGGCTCTTCATTGGTGTCTCTACAGTACGTCCATCTCTCTCTTGTACTGGGGAGCCCAGAACTGGACACAGTACTCCAGGTGTGGCCTCACCAGTGCTAAGTAGAGGGGAAGGAACACCTCCTTAGACCTGATGGCAGTATTTTGCCTAAGGCATCCTAGGATACCATCCACTAGGACCTCCAAGACCTTTTTTGCCAAGTTGCTTCCCAGCTCAGTGGCCCTCAGCATATACTGGTGCATGGAGTTGTTTTTCCCAGATGACACTATACTTTTCCCTGATGAACTTCATTATATTTCCATGAGTCCATTTCTCCAGCTTATCTAGGTCCCTCTGGATGGCAGCATGACCCTTTGACATATGAGCCACTCCTCCTAGTTTGGTGTTGTCTGCAAAAATGAAGGATGAAAAATACAAAATTAGAGTAATAAAGGAAATCTTCCATGCCCTGCAAAAATGACAAACTGAGCTGCGAGAAATCAAACATTGACGCAGACATTGCCATGCTAAGCTTTGACATTGTTAGGTTAGTATGCTGTTGGCTATGGTATGGAGTGAACTTTAGAATATCACATACATAGAGAAGTAAATATTAGAGAGAGGAATCAGACATGGTACCAAACTTTAGAGCTAGATTTATATAGAAAGTGAAGACTATAAAGTCAGAGGACTCTGACTCAAACAGAGGCACTGTGTGGCAGGAGGGAGGTAGTTTTGGTTCTGTGACAAAATGGTAATAATAAAAGGAAGATCTTGTAATAATAATTACAGTAATAGCAGAATTAGAAGCACTAATTACAGTTTTCATTGCTTGAGGCACTGGATGGGTATCTGTGAATAATAGTCTCTGTACCATATGTTGACTTTTCTTTTACGCTGAGGGAAATGCACAGGGAAAATAGCAATGACTTTTGATCTCTTCTTGTGGCTTCTCTAAGAGTCACAGATGATAACTTAATAAGCAGCATTCACTCAATAATATTTTTCTGTAAACTGTACACACCCTGTATACACTGAGATTATATGGAATCTACTAATAAATAGATAAATATAATTATTAAGGTTTTTGTAAAAACAAGATTACTATCATAGTTGATATACAACTGTTTACTCAGGACTTCAAACAAGAAGACATTTATACAGTATTTTTCTGGAGATGTATCAGGTTTTTTTTCAGGAACGCTACTATTACAGGACAATTTATGAAAAATAGTGTCTTGTTTTAACCTGGCAAGCAGCTAAATACCACACAGTTCTCTTGCTCCCTGGAGGGATGGGGAAGAGAATCAGGAAAGTAAAAGTAAAATAACTCATGAGTTGAGATAAAAACTATTTAATGATTAAAATAAACCAAACTGAAATAATAATAATGAACTGCAACAAGAATAGCAACAATGGTAACAGGAGCCCAGAAAGGACAGAAAACACTGAGAGGCTCAGAGGGGATCCGGTTGCTGTGAAGGCATGCTTCCGTCACATCCGTTCACACTTTGCTTTTCCATATACAACTCTGCAGATTCCAACTATTGCATAAACTATAGTATATCTTCTCATCCTTGGAGCTAAAATACTGTTAGTTTAGGAATGTTGGGAGCATTACTTTGGTACAAAGGGAAGAATGATGCAAGGATCCCCCAGCAAGACAGAGAACTCCAGAACTAAAATCCATGCATTGTGACATAGACACTAGTAAGCCTTTGGAATAGAGTTACATGGGTATTCCAGCACAGTGTGGAAATTACTATTAGTGCCGGAATCTTTGCAGCTTATGATGGCAGACAGGTCTCAGCTCACAGGCTGACCAAGAGGCTTGCCACAGCTCTCACCCTAGCTCATCAGCACAACTTCATTTAGAAGTACTTACAGTTCCCTAAAACACAAAGGGCTGAACAAATGCCAAACTGGGGCTGAGAGGCCAGGTGGGACTTTTGCAGTAACTGTATATCTTGGTCATGGCTGGGCGCACTGCATTTGGTTGTGGTATACCCACAATGATTTTCTGCTCCTGCTCAGATAATGTGAAAAAGTTTATATCAGATTATTTTTTCCTTTTTTTTTTTTGGAGGGGAGAGGTGGCAGGGAGACACAGTGGGGAGAAGGCGGTAGCTAAATCAACAACCACATTAAAAAGGTAAAGAGCAAAACAGGAAAAGAAGTCTACTAAGTGGAAATTGTAGGAGTGAAAAGTGAAGGAGGAGAGAGATTCAGTACAGAGATTCAGGTTTTGAAGTGCAGGGCACTCTTTTTTAAAGGACATTGGGGAGCCACTGAAGAGTGGGTCAGGCTGAATCAGACTGATGTAGAGTAAGTAGAATATTCTCGGTGACTTTTATTGTAGAAGCTAGAAAATGTATTAGAAATGAAGAAAGGAATTGGAGTTTGATGAGCAGTCTTGTGGTGAAGGGAGGAGGATGCTCCCTTGAAGAACTGGATTCTAACTGTGTCTCTGGAAACAGATTCCTGCATGATGCTTGCCAAGTTTCATAAGCCATTTCTTCACAGAGCAGTCATTAGTTTGATCCTAATTTTCTAGGTACCTAACTGGAAACCCAGAGGTCCAGTTTGTGGAAATGCTGAACATTCACAGCTGAACTGCAATAAATGATCACTCTCTCTGAATGTATCTAACGCTGTCCTTCAAATCAAACAAACAAAAATGTCTGTAGGCGTCTCAGATTGAGCGCTAAAATGTATGTGTGCTTTTAACCTTAACATCTATCAGCTTTTCCACCCAATCTGTAGAATGGAGATTATGCCAGATACTCACTTCACAGAGGTATAGCAAAGATAGGTAGATTTATGAAGCAATCATCTGCTGCAGTAATGAGTACTATAGAAAATCCAGTGAGAAAATGCAGTCTTTATAGAAGGAGTTGAAATGCACATTAAATATAAAATGGGGTCCACATGTTGAAGCATGAGAGTAAATTAGGATAGCGAGCTGTGGTTTACTAAATGAGTATTGTCTGCCTGCTGTACTGAATAATACTGGAGCCCTCTGGAAAAAATAATAATCAGTGTCCATTCAAGGACTGTATCATGGACAAATTAAATCTCTTTATGCAGCCCAAAATATTTGTTTTTCTTAAATTTTGTGTTTGATTTTTTTTTATTTTTACCAAGTGTTTGAGTAATTTTGTGTAACTACAGAACCAGCTGTGTTAATTATGGACTCTGTTACGATGTAATTTTTCCCAGGGACTAGCTTACACCATAAGCTTGACATACCTTAAATCTGGATGGTTTTTCTATTTGTGCTTTTTAACAGTTCACTGATCAACTTAGCACCTTGTCTGTCTGAATAAAATAGAAAAGAGCATACTGTAAGTTGTAGAGCTATTTAGCACATGCCTAATATGTTGATTATCAGACCTGGATGGTAGATAAGCCAAACGGTAGATATTGGCAGGGAATATGAGATACGGAATTCATATTCATGTGTATGTGCACGCATATTCTAAAATAGAACCTGATCTTAAGAGAAGCCCATGTTTTGGATGCAGTGTAAATATTAAGACATCATTTTTTGTCATGATAAAGAAACAAAAACACAGATGGGAAGGTGGTTGTTACTAGTAGCAAGAAATTCTCTGCTTTGCTGTTAAACAAAATCTTCTTGAAATGAGTAATTTTAGGTAAAATGTTAGGCTCTTTGAAAAAAAAAACCAAAAACCAAACCAAACCACAACCCCTCCAAGCATTATTATCTTATTTGAATAAAAACATTCTTATTATTACTATTTCTGCAGTTCCTTTAAAAATGGCTACCACTGTAGAGATAGACTAACTGTACCAATTAAGTAGCAAATGTAAAGATCTGCAAAGAAATTTTGTTACCTACTTTCCTTTGACCCTAAATTCAGTTAAACACCCAGATTGGCAGAAGTTTCTACACCACAGGCTCCTCAATTCTTCTTATGTAGCAGCCGCAATATGTGAGACGACATAATATGATGCTGTGCATGAATTTACTGGGAAAACATGACATAGTGTTTTTCTTTAGCACTTCTGATGAGGGTGCACTTCAGGTTACAAAGGAGGGCACAGACTTCACTGCCAACTATTGATGTAACTAATCTTTCAAGAACAATTTGATGCCCCTAAAGATGATCAAAAGGAAAATTTGGAGATAGCAGTGATTTGCACAAATGGAGAAAATGAGCAATGAAAACAGAAAGAGGGAGACTTATTTTCTTGTTTATCCTCTGTCACAGCTTGGAAATTAAAGTTTCTTTCTCCAGAGCCTGCAAAATTATTTCTGTGGGGTATTTGCCAGAATACTCTGCAGGAGGATACATCACCTCTTCCCTTCACAAGTCTTCTCCTACAGTGAGGGCTTCAGAAGAAAGTTTCAGGTCATGGGAAAAGATGATTAAACAGGGCTCAGATTGACATGAGTCGTTTAAGTGACAGGAATGTGGGTGGATGTTGAAATGCTGGCCCGGGGCTATGGCAAAGAGAGATTGTAGCCGGATTTAACAGGATATTAAAGGCTCCTGGAGCTATTGGTAGACATCAAGGTGTAACTATAGTACCTCCTAATTCCCATTGAAATCACTGATATTTCAGTTTCTGACTCCCTTAGGCACTTTTGAAAATCTATCTGTCCTTCAACCTTCTGCGCTCTCAGTATCAGTGCTGCTGATGCAGAGGATTGGCTAGTTATGTGACACTGGCTTCTCCTATCCTTCCTCAGAAGCTGCTAATAATGTCTCGGGATGTTTTTTTTGCCATTACTCTCCCATCTAGGCAGCAACTGGAGTTTGCACAGCAATGTTGTGTGATCAAAACTGACTATTTCACATTCTCTGTGAAAAAAAACAAGTCAAAACCAAACTGAGAACTTATCATTTGCTCTACTTGATTAGATTATAATTAAATTTACTTACTATTTGTATCATTACGTAGAGAAATCTTAAAGAGGTAAAAGGAATCAAATATGAATATACCTAAAAGAACTTGAAGTACCATAGAAGTTGCAGTGAGGAACATGCATGATTATAAACTTCATAAGTGTATATATACATATATATATGTGTGTGTGTGTGTGTGTGTGTGTGTAAGATTTCCAGTTTAACCAGACAGATTGATTGCATCAAAAATGAAGCATTTCTATAACATAGTCATATGTTTAAGTAGTACCTGACAAAACAGACATTTTGGCTAAAATTCAGAGGCCTGTATTTAACAAGAAAACACGACACCAGAAAAAAAAAAAGAAAGAAAAAGAAAAAATATAAACAACCAACCAACACAAAAAAGCCCCAGATGCAACATGAAATTATGTAGTAAGATTCATGATGTCCTGCTGTTTTGCCTGGCATCTGATAAAGAGAATGAACCTCAATTTCCTACAAACTGAGGAAATTTCATAGAATTAGGCTACACAACACTGAAAGACGTAATTCAGTATTTCTGCAGAGCTTAAAGGCTATTTTTGAAATGACATATGTGTTTTCTGTTGTGACTGTGTGCAGTAATTATATCTGTTCACCATATAAAAGTTAAAATATCAAAACTTATTTTTTAGTTATGCTTAAGGAGTGAACTAGTTTTGTGGGTGAAGGAGGGGAAGGTTAACTGACAACTTACATAACTTCATATTTTTCTTGTGCTATTACAAATCCAGATAGCCTTTTGTAGGTTTTAGGGTTACCTTTCAGAGTTCCTCTGTACAATGATATTGGCACCTAGCATTAAGATAATTTCAGTCAATCAAAATTCATCACTATGACAGTATGTAACGTCACAGGATAAAAATCTGCATGAAGAGGAATACTAAAGACAGAAAGTCAAGCATCCAAACCTCAGGCAATGTTAGATTTGATATAGCTGGTGGTAGTGCTTTTTTTCTGAATGATTGATAGATTTAAGCTGAAAATTCCAGCAACAGGACAGCAGATACCCAGAAGCCAGGAAGTTCATTTCTTCTAGTCATAGTTTGGCCATTAAAACTGCTCTAGTTGGAAAAAGGGTCAAGTGACTGGGTATTAAATAGGCTGCTGCCTGTTCTGCATTTCTCAACTGTGCTCATCAGCTGTAGCTGGTGTGCCATATTGAAACAGTTTGCATGCCAAAAAATGTGGAATCTTCCTGTTAAGTGAATTCTGTCCTCTTTTTTTTATAACCTGTTCTATATTTTCTTTTGTAGATACTGTATATACCTTGGGTTTGTTCATTATGCAGTCCTCTCTTCTGCAGAAGGCTGAATGTTTTTGTTACTGATAACAACAGATTAAGTGTTTGGGAGATGGAAATGATAAAGTGGAGAGAGGAACTCCATCCAGCACTTGACCGTGCTACAGGTGTGCTAAGCAGGACCTTTCAGATTCTTCTTTACTAGTGCCTTGGTACCATTACAGGGCTGTAGCCACAGACCAGGGCTGTATTAGACAAGGCTGTCTACAAACAGAAAAGGGCTGGGTTTTTATTCAGTGTTCATAGTATCATAAATACGTACATAAGACTAATATGAGTGATTCAAAAGTTAATTTGATGGCAGATAAAGGACATAGCATCCCTTGCACAACATGTGTTCAGGCTACTGGTAGACCTTGAAGGACAGAACCTGCTGCCTGGGAGTTATCCCTAATGGTTGTGTTGTATTCCTAAGGCATGGCCCACAGCTGGCAGCTCTAGTCCAGGATTTGGGTAAACCCAGGATTGCCTAGATTGCTTTTGCTCCTTTAGAGACGTTCCATGCAAGTACTGACAAGAGCTGTATGTATGTAGCTCATGGGATGTGACAGATTTGGAGCTTGAAATAATACAGGTTGAGCGCATTAGGACTTTGGGGATTCAATGAATCATGAAACTTGCAAACATTGCTCCTGATTTTTTTTTTCACTCCTGTATTATTCGTCTTTGGGACTGAATTGTAGCCCTGTTTATAAAAAGCAGATACCACACGATGTTTATCTGTCATCCCACTCATTGACATTAGAGTTTCCCTTAATACTTGTAGCTCACAGCAGTGACCAAACAGCTGAAGAACCATGTCTTAGCTTTCTCCAAAACTGAAAACATCAAGAAAATGTGGAGATTGATGTGACAAGAAATAACTGTTTGGCAGTCTGCCTTATCTTTGTTAAAATGGCACCTTCTTACTTGGTGTTGTAAGTCCTGTGCACTTATTTGCTGTTACTATGATTTTTCATCCCACAAGCAGTACAGTAGCATAGCTGAGGGTGAGGAAACAGGAATCTGCACTTCTTCATGCATCATGAGCAGTCTTTTACCTTGGTGCATGTGTAAAAATGGTTGAGCTCTGTCAGCTTGCAAAGGATGAAGGTAACCATTTGACTTCATGCTCCTTCAGTGCTAGCAGTAATGAATGAACTTAAAGGAGAGAGTGATGACAGTATGTTATCCTTTTTTATTCATTTGCTCTCTAAATGGCTGTGAGACAATAAGTGAGTGTTAATTCTGCTGCCAACCTCACTTCTGAGTGGTACTCATCAGGTTTTCCTGTGTTCAGCTGACCTCAGTTCCAGTCAGTCACAGACAGCTGGTCTCATCTAGTTATTTTTTAAATTATCAGATCACTGAACACTGGTCCTGAATTTATCAGAATTAGGTATCTGTAATTATTGCTCCCTGGGGTATTCTTGCTATTGTTAGAAACATCCTATCATTATGGGGGTATTCTAAGAAATTTGTGAGAGGCTTATGAATTAGCACATGAAAATGCAAATATATGATATTTTTTCATTTTTCTTATTAAACTTCATTATTATTGTGCGTGACAAACCGAGTGACCAAGAACAAAAATGTCTGTTGTATTTGCCTAGAAACACACAGAATTTTCTGTCTGAATGAAAAGCTTATGGTCTTAACTTTAAAGTAAATGACCTTACTGTCACAGCTTGTCAGGTAAGGGCAGAGTGTGCTGAACACTGTGCACTGCAGAACTTTCAGCTGCCAATTATTTTCTCCTTCTCCTCCTCCTTTTATTTGTGTGCTAACTTAAAGAGTAATGACTCTGCCTTCAGTGCAGGGCTATGAAGACAAAATCACCCCAGTGCTGACCAGCCCAGTGTATTTCACTCACTGCCTGACACTGCTTAGCTTTTGAAGAGAGTGCTTTTCTTCTTAAATTGTAGGTCTCCCCTGACATTTTTTTTACTGAATCAGTGCAATCCGATGTAGAAGACATCTAATATCTGTGACAACCTGTGTTATAGGGTAGATGAAGTCTGCAGTGCATGCCTGGTGGTTATTGCTATTAGCAGTCATATTTTAGCCGAAACAATCACAAGGTGAAGGTATTAAGCCTCCAGTGTAAACAAAAGGTATATCTGTTTTCACTGTTTGCTCTTTGGTGTACCAGGATATATATATATATGTATAAGTGAAAGAGAGGAAGTAATCATATGAGGGTGAGCTAGGGAGGGAGGGGGGAAAGGGAGAAGGGTGTGGAAGAGAAGAGAAAGCCCAGAAGCACTTAAGATACACTGTTTGTATCAGGTCTCAGGCTTGATGGCGATATTTACTTCACAATTACTGATCAAAATATGATGTCAGTTCTTCACTCAGGTAGCTGCAAAACTTCAGTATTTAGAGGGATGATCCTTCTTTATCCTTTTCTCATTTTGCCCAGCAGATTCTTAGCACTGCAAAAGACCTGATAAAGAAAAAAGACAAAAAAAAAATCAAGAGTCACTTGCAGTATTGCAGTTTGCCTGGGAACTATTGTTGTATGCATAGTGCATTATTTTACTTTAAAGAGGAAGGTTGCTTGCGCTGCCTATGATAAACACTCAAAGCAATCCAGTGCCCTCTCATAAAGCCTGCAAATTGAGCAATAAAGGCAGTCATTCTAATACCAAAAGAAAAGGGAGAAACTGCTTTTCCTCTTTTTTTCCTGTAGTTGGACTTGTTAAAGAAGTTTAAATTCCATAAATTGTTTTAATATCATGGACCAGGAGTCATTTTATCTTAGTTACCATTCGTGTCTCCCTCCTGGTTTTTGTTTTGTTTTGGTTTTATTATTATTTCTGCATTGCACAGTCAATGAATGCCTCAAGCTTTCCAAATTACTACTTACCTGTAATTAATAAGGGCTAGATGGTTTGTCCCAGCCACAACCCTCTAAATTCTCCAGCTACTTCTCTTTCCTCTGCCTCTTGTTCACACACAGAACACTATAGTGATGAAAATTGGTAAATAGGAAATAGGATCCCTGGGTGTCCCTCAGTGTCTAGGTATGCAATGGAGACTTTGTAAATCAGGTCCAAGGTAATTTGTTGTATTTTTATCTCATGTTGTTTTCAACAGTCTTTAAATTGGCAATAAGATGCTACATGGATTATTTACACTAAAAATGCATCTATATGAGCAAGCTTGCTGGTGGGATTCAGATGGATTTTTTTCCTTATTTTGCTGAAGAAGAAGAAATGTTTTACTGGGAAGAAATAATTTGTAAATCAGTATCTCGGGATAACTAATAATGTGCATTCCTTTATATTATCACAAATACTATATTTTGTTCTACTTCTGGTCAAATGGAAGTAGTTTACAAAATTATGTTGAATATAGATTGAGGGAAACAAAATCTTGAGTTATGGGCTGGGATTGTTGCTTATGTTGTACAGCAGCCTGTGTATGTGTATTTCTTTATGTAAATAGTTGAAGAGAAAGTAGAGCCAAATGAAAATGAAGAAAAATCCAATTTCCAAGCAAGCAGGCAAATATAAAGATAATATAATAAAATCTGCTGACAGTGTTAGAAAATGTGACAAAGAAAAAATTCAGCAAACATAAAAAACTATATCTATGATACAAAAGTTTTGTGTTGTCATTGAAAAGCATAAATGAATTTGAATCTATTATTTCTATGAAACAGAAATGTTTCAAATGTTACCACTATATATGTAATCTCATGACTAAAACTAGTTATTTGCTCAGTGTGACATAAAATTTCATAATAATATTTAACAGTCATCAGACTGTTGAGTTAAAACATTTCACAAAAGACTATGAATTTAAGTGTCTTATGTCGAACCTAAGATATTTATCCATTGTTCCTGAAGGAAAATTGTATCAGAAATGTTTAAAGGATTTTGTAAGACCCAAGAATCAATTTGCACAGCACACTTACAAATAATGCTCTTAAAACTGGCATTATCTCCTGCTGCCACTTTGTTCGGTAAAAAAGTGCAGAACAGGAAATTTTTAATCACTGACTATGAAAGCAGAGAAATTGTGAGTTCCTTTAAGAGCTGTGAAAAAAGCCAGCGAAATAGATAACATTACAGATGTAAATCCCTTGAATCAAAATAGCAGACCAATGAAAGCAAAAGTGAACAGGAAGCTCAGAAATATAAGTTATTAACTTACTTTATCAATATCACTTTAACAATTGTCAAATTACCTTATGTGATGATTGTGAAGCAGAACAGTTCTAAAGGACAAACAGGAAATACCGTCATCTTCTCTGCTGAAAGCTGGAGAAAAGCAAAAAGATATTTGAAATAAAGGCAGACGTTGAATTGCTTAACTCTGAGGTAAAGAACTGAGGAGATCATTGAGGAAACTGAGCTGGGCAGCTGAAGCTTAAATGTATCAAATACTTTTGCTAAAGACAGATCAATTCAGAGACTCTTTGAGAGTGGTTAGGTTTTGCACTGTAGTAATCTATACATACATACACTCATCAGATCACAGTAATTCAGTCTAGAGGTGGCCTCCAGGGATCATCTGCTTTGACCTGCTGCTCAGAGGAGATGGAATCAAACTGAGTGGTGGAGGGATGTGGCCATTTGAGCCCTGAACACCTCTAATGGTGGACATCTCAGAATCACTCTCAACAACCTGTGCCAGTGTTTGACTGCTATCATGATGAAAAATTTTTCCTTATATCTAAGTGGAATTTCCCAGGTTTCAGCTTGAATTGGTTGCTTCTTTATATGTATATTTATATGTATACATATGTGTGTGTATACATACATCGATAAATACAGATAGCTTGTTACAATGTGCAGGTGATGTAAGGACAACAGGGGAGTCTTTCAAAGACTGGAACATTTTTTTTTAAACCAGCTATGGCTAACTAAAGTATTTCTAGTAACCTTGTGTAGGTATCTCTCTTCCCTGTTGCCACAGAAGAGCACTAAAGTTATAGAGATTATGAAAAAACCTGAAGTAGGTAAAGGTTTTGAGAGTTACTGTACTCTCCTAGTGCATGCTTCAGATTTTAATTTCCTATTGCATTTATATTACATGGGTAAGGAATAACTTTCTAACTTTAATATATCCAATGAGCTGTCCAAGCTGAATATTAAGCGTCCAGTTGCAGAGCTTGCAGGGGTTAGACTTCATAATACTGGGATCTTCCTGTTATTTTCTACTAATATTTGTTAAATTACATGCTGTTGCTGGCTTAACATGCATTTCCTGAAATTTTTGGACTTCATTGAGTTGAAAAATGATGGAATAGTCTTATGGTTGGCTATAAAGCCCCCATAAAATTACAGGCCTAAGATTTCCTGTCGTTTTAGAGAAGGCAAAGAGAGTACTGTGATTCAAAATATGTTTATTTGTTGATACATTTTTGTCTATGAGAGGATGTAACAAAACAAATGACAAAAAATTAAACAAAAATCACCTTGGTAAATAGTAAAAAGAATGGTGTCTGGGAACATTTTCTCCTCTGTCTGGCAGCTGGCTTTGTTTCTTAGACAAATACAACAGTTTTCTGGTGTATTGTGAGTTGTTTCACTTTCTGTGTGTAAGCAGTCTGAACAAGCTTAGAAAAGGAACTGCCACTAAAATTGCAAAGAATGAAAACTGACACTTCATCATAATTCTGTGTTTCTTGGGAAGTGAATCATATTTTTTTTAATCTATTATGCCATATACATCTTCTCCATCAATCTGGACACTTCATGTAACTTTAGTTGCTAAGGCAGATATCCTTGTCATCATTACACGTAAATAACCTCTTTTTTTTCTTGCCAAAAATACCTCAAAGATCTGGTTTGACAGTAAGGCCTGTCATCTTCACAAACTACAAATTATTTTTGTTAGGTGCTTAGTTGAGGACCAGCATTTATTTTATACTTGCTAGGTATTTGTAAGGATAGTACAATTAATAAAGATTAGAAGCATTGTTTTTTTGTCATTCAGGATTTCCGGGAAAACAAGGTGACTAACAGTATCTTAAAGATTTTCAATACAAAAAGAAGATTTAAATAATGCATAGCAGAACTCCTAGAATGCATACGGACTTTTATTTTAATTACAACTCCCTAGAAAAGACCTAATCTCAAAGAAATGCAAGTTTTCTGGAAGTACTAAATCATCTAATCTTCTGTTTTGATAAATCTTTTTCATCTTCAGTCAAAGAGCTGAACACGAAACAGAAATGGAGGAACAATTTCAATTCTTGTCACAGCATAAATTGAATTACAAAAACTGGAGGCTGCCACTGTAGACAAGATGGGAAAGTATTTTGAAACTGCATTAAACATATGTTTCCTTTCTTTGTGGGAAACTAAAGCAAAATTAAAAAAATCTTATTTCCATTATCTCAAAGGTATCTCTAGTATGAATATTATCCCATAATTCAAGAAACACAAGCTGCTATTATTTCTGGTAACTTTTTTTTAGGGTTTTTAAAAATTTTCTTTAATGATTACTGAAGGTTCAGCTAAGTAGTTATTCAACTGTTCCAGAGTTCAACAGATCACTTGATCTTTTATACCTTCCCTTACCTAACTTACTTAACTTTCTTAAGAACTGTCTAGTGATGTACCTCCAATATTTATAGCACCTACCTTCTAATGATTCTTATATGATTTCATTTTCCACTTCTGATGTATTAATGCTTGCAAATCACTTATTACCATGTAGAAATCCTTATTAGCTCAGTATAAATTGTACTGATACAGCTGAAAAACATATCTACAAACTTTCAGGTTCTGTTGCATTTATTTCCAGTAAGACCTGTGTAATCTTAGAACAGATTATTATTGTTTGTGAACTTTTTTTTTCAGAAATCCATAGAAAACAGTTTGAAGTCCTTCAAAAACAATTAACTCTAACCTTTCTGTTTCTGAACTCCCCTTCCTGACTCTATTTCTGCTTATTTTGTTCCCTTAAGGTCTTCCTTCAGGCAGTGTAATACCTTGCTCAGAAGGAACTGGGACATTTTCATTGAGTATTGTTGCATGCACATAAAGTCACTTTTGGTCATTTGATAAAGGAAAAACAAGAAGGAATGTTCACATACAATATAACACTCTTATACCTACATAGTGCATAGACACACAGCACAAAGACACCAAAAGCTAGTACAGACCCATTAATTGATACAAGACAGCTTCAGACAGATGGGGGTAAAAATACTGCTTTACACAGCCACTGCTAAACTTTTAGAACTTGCTTCCAGAGGAGTTTGTGCAAGCAGACATCATTGGTAGGTTCAGAAAAGGGTTTAACAGGTTCATGGAAAACAGGTCCATCTATAGATATTGTAAGCACTGTGCAGCCTGTGACATTTTTAATGCAGTCATGGTAGACGATGGGGCAGTTGAATGTGTGACAGAAGTGGCCACACTCACATGATTGCCCTGAGTGGCATCTCTGATTGCCACTGTCCACAACAGGATGATGGAGCAGGTGTACTGTTGTTCTGATCACATAGGACATTTCTCCTATTCTTATGTTCTTCAGAAGGCTTTTGGCAAGGCTTATTTGCTGAGCAATGGTTCTTGACCATGGAGCCAGGCTGCTTTTCAGGGCTGAACTACAATCTGCACAGTGTGATGTGCACACAATAGTTAGTGTTAGCAGCAGTTTATTTGTCTCTGCATTGTCTTCCATCTCCCACATGCTAAAGCATAGTAGTATCATTTTCTCTAAAAATACATTGAGGTAAACATGAATAAGGAGGAAATATTTGTGCTAGCAGACATTGATGAATACAATAGTGTCCTGTAGGTCAAATATTTACAAATATTTACAAACCTGGAAACCAGGATTTCTAGCCATCAAGAATGAAGCTCTGGAATAACTTTCAGATAAAAGTATTGGAAAAGAACAGGCAAATTCTCCCTAGTTTGAGATGTTGTAGACTGCTAAGCCCCACACAATCACTTGCTCACACCTCTTCACTGGGACAGAGGTGAGAATTTGAAAAGTGCAGAAACTCTTGGCTTGAGTCTTGGCAGTTTAATAGGTAAAGCAAAAGCTGCATGCATGAGCATGCAAAGTAAAATAAGGAATGTATTCTGTACTTCCCATCCGTAGGCAGGTGTTCCACTGTCTCCAGGAAAACAGGGCTCCATCACACGTAATGGCTAATTGAGAAGACATACACCATAACTCCAAACATCCCCCCTTCCTTCTTCTTCCCCACATTGCTGAGTGTGATGTCATATGGTATGGGATATCTGGTCAGAAGACATCAGCCGTCCCAGTTGTATCCCCTCTCAATGTCTTGTGCACCCCCAGCCTACTCACTGGTGAGGCATGTGAGAAGCAGAAAAGGCCTTGACTCTGTGTAACCACTGCTCAGCAATAACTAAAACATCCCTGTGTTACAAATACAGTTTCCAGCACAAATCCAAAGCAGCACCATAGAAGCTACTGTGAAGAAAATTATCTCCCTCCCAGATTAAACCAGTACAGATTTAATCAGATCCTGCAGCTGCCTGCAATAGCAGAGAGCTGTCTCAGTGACTACAGCCTCTCCTGCATAATCTGTGTAGGATTTGCTACAGGTAGAAGTAGTAGACTTGGTATCCCTACATCCGTGAGACAACTTTTATCTCATAGACTTGTTTTAAGGCAAGAAGCATCTACAGTAAACTACATTTGAGCCATCAGAAAAGATTCGTCAACATTTGGCAAATTAATATACTTATTCCATTAAAATGCAGCACAACTTTGTCAAGGCTCTCAGTGCACCAGCTGCAAATACTCTGGAACCCTGGCCTTTGGACCAAACATACTACGTTTTAATTTCTGTCTTCACCTAATGCTGATAAAAATGCCACACCTTGAAAGATCAGAGAAATGCAACCTTGTTGCTACAGGGTCAGCTTCTACATAAGGTCTACCTAGGATTGCTTGGAGTCCTGAAAAACACCATTTTTATAGATAAGCGGGAGTTATTAGGACTTCTCACCCCCTTCATCATCAGCTTCCTTTAGCCATCACCATATTGTCACAGGTTGTTAGAAATCCGTGGCCTAGAGCCTTGTCAGTCAAGGCTATGACAGTACAGTATGCAGTAAAAAGTCTTGTGGGGTTCAAGTATTGTGACGGGAAAAGACAGGCTCAGCTCAAAGGGAATTGCGTTAAGAAATGAATGGTGAGTTCTGCTAAGTTTGCTTCAGTCTTTTGTTGATGAAAAAGTGATGATGTGTTATATAAGGAGAGCTGAGCTCAAAGGGTAACAAGAAATGGAAACCCATTGAAGCAATAAAGTGAAGTGATCTGGCTAATGAATAGGTCGCTAATCCTGTGTAAGTGTGGTCAACAAAATGCTAAACAAATACTTCACATTCTACAGGCACAGTGCAGCAAAACAGATGTTTCTAAACAAGGGCATCTGAATTTGGCCTAATATTTAGCAGCAAGTACAGCATGGCATACCTTCCCTGTATCTCAAGTCCTAATCTCAGTCACCCAGTTGTCTCAATGCTGAAAGTAAATGCAGTGAGAAAATCTCTAGCTACAGCTACACAGAGCCCAACTGCCTCTGGAGGTGACACAGTTGTACACATTGCAAAAATAGTATTTTTTTAAAACTTCAGTAAGTTCCTTTCTCATTTCCCGTTACTGCAATATATGTGTGTGGATATACACACACGCAGACAAGAGGTAAGTGTATCTTTAAAAATATGAAAAGGACGTAAAGAAATTAACCTATGGATGAAGTTGCATATCATTGCAAAACAAGATCATCTATCTTTTTACCAAAAGCACTAAAAAAGAAACCTAATTGAAACTAAATTAATTCTGAGACATATGTGCGTGTTTACAAGCAGAGGGATAGTGATAAGTATCCATGTTTAGCTTGTGCTTTATAGCAAAGTGTTTGCATAATGGAAAAAGACATCTGTTAATTACCTCTATGCTCCACCGTTGCTTTCAATGTTCTTGAATATCTTAGAGCATTCAGTTTCAGATAATTATTTCTGATGAATGGCGGTACATATTAAATATCTTGTAGTGGGATATTTAATTCTTCTAACTAGAGCACATTCAGGATAATAGACCCTACTTTCCTTCCTCAATACATGTAGCAACATCATGCATTATATTTAGATAATTTGTAGATAATCCTGTGAGGATTTTTCCTGGATTTTGTTTTAATTTTTTAGCACTGATGATTGGAAATTTCTTCTTTCATTTGTCTTTGGCATGGCTTGATATTTTAAATAGCTGTTTGTTCCCCATCTCCTTACCATTTCCAGGATAATTTAATGAGTCTGCCTTTCATAGGTCAAAGAAAACAAACAAATGTTGAAAACAACATAAAAAAAACCCACATGAACTTTATGACTTGCCTATATTGAGAGATGTTTTTAAACAGGAAAAAGAATTTGGTTTGTCAACACTTTTACTAATAATTGTACAGTTAGAAAAAAACTTTTCTAAATAAGCAGAGAGGAAAAAAAATAATTTGTAGAATTTCAATGCCAGACATCAGTAGATGAAGTAGGTTAAGCTACAGATGTGCAAGCTGTGTGGTACAGATGAAGACTAAATACAATGATCATCTGTCCTGCTGGGGTAAGTACCTCTTTGAGAGAAGCATCAGCCTTGTGGATTTGCTTTGTTCCACACTCCCACAAAAGTAAAAATGGGAAGCAATCTTCTGGGGCTGAGACTGGAGAGAAGATTAAAGTACAGTGTGATAGATACCTCTAAGGACCGAAGGGAAACTGAGGTCTTCTGAGGGGATACAATTAGCAGATCATGTGTATTATCCATGAAAATGCCATATTTCAAGAATGAGAACTGATTATACATACAGAAAATAAGATGTCGTGGTTATTACAATTAAAGGCTGAGGTCAGTCAGAATCACAGCACAGAATCACAGCACAGAACGTTAGGGATTGGTAGGGACCTCAAAAGATCATCTAGTCCAATCCCCCCAGAAGAGAAAGAGCTTACTGAAAAATAGGCTCAAATACCTACATTTTCTTAAAAATCAGTACAGCTATGCTTGGGACCTTTGCAGAATGGAAATAAATAGCTGAATAGTAACTTCTCTTGGAGTTTTACTTTTAATGGTATGTGGCATTATTTCTTTCCCATATGTTTTGTCTCTTTATTGGCTACTTAGATAGTTTATTATTCAGAAGAAGGATGCTGGTATGCTTATTTTCCACGTGATGTTTAGCAAGTAATATAATTTTTCTGTGTCTTACAAAATGTCACCTGTTAAACAGTAGGGTAAGTGTAATTTTTTACACAGATCCAATGCAATTGAATACAACAGCTTTATGCTTACTAACAAACTCCGTTTAACAGAAGCCCAAATGTAAGGCTAAAAGGGCTCACATATAATTTATGTTAAGAATAACAAGCCCAAATGAAGCAATATTTTGGCATAAAAAGACAAAGAAATTGAAAGATGTGAAAAATGCTTGCCAGGAGATACAAATTTGAAAGACAGAACCAATCTACTCATGGAATCATAGAATCATAGAATTGTTTAGGTTGGAAAAGACCTTTAAGATCATTGAGTCCAACTGTTAACCTAGAACTGCCAAATATACCTCTAAACCATGTCCCTAAGCACCACATCTTTTAAATACCTCCAGGGATGGTGACTCCATCACTTCCCTGGGCAGCCTGTTCCAATGCTTGACAAACCTTTCAGTGAAGAACTTTTTCCTAATATTCTGGAGGAACTTGAGGCCATTGGATCTTGTTTTATCACTTGTTACATGAGAGAAGAGACAGACCCCCACCTCACTACAACCTCCCTTCAGGTAGTTGTGCAGGATGATATTATCTCCCCTGAGCCTCGTTTTCTCCAGACTAAGCAATGCCACTTCCTTCAGCCACTCCTCATAATACTTATGCTCTAAATCCTTCACCAGCTTTGTTGCCCTTCTTTGGGCATATCAATCATATGTATGAAGGAGATTTTGTGAGGTTACCTAATCAAACACTGTGTTCCAAGGTGTAATCAACCTAGATTTTTCCCAAAAATATTTAGTGTCATAACTGTACAAGCAACTGAAGAGGTGAGCTAAATCATAGCACCCTTATGTTCGCCACTGTGCCTTTGTGTGAAGCACAGATTGGTTTTCGTGTTGTATAAGGTATAAGCAGAGATGTGTTGTAAACACTACAGGACATGCCAATGAAAACATAGGAGCAATGGTAGATGATTATACAATTGGGTTTTACTGAAATTTTCTAAGTCCAGTAAGGTCCATACTTCATTAAGTTTTCTGGACGAAATTCAACACTAGGTTGTGCACTTCAGTACCTTATTGAACTCAACAGGCATATAGGAGCTGAAGTCAGCATTAACTATAGCCATCTGTTATTTTGTCATGCCATACTCAATTATTTTTATTTAGCTCTTTCAGTCATACGAAATAAAACTGTCAAAGTTGTCAAGAACTCCAAGAAATGAAGCCTCTAAGCTGCTGCTCTGAGATTTTTAATATTTCTTCCAATACAGATCCTTGTGCCTTAAAAATCCTGCCAGAAGCACATTTGGTCTGATAGTTTGATAGAACATGATCCAGAGGCTTGTGGATAGTTAGTAGAATAGATAGCTGCAAAGAGTTTATCATTTATCTGCATAGATCTTGCAGTAGTATATTCAATGGTACAGATATTAAAAACACATTTCATTAGATAACTGCTTTTAGTGTGTACACAGTAAAGTGTTACTGTTACTATAGTGTATTCAGATGTACAAAAATGCATTCAGATGTACAAAATGTATTTAAAAATGCTTGGGGTCTTAAATTAGAGAATTTTTGAAACAGGTAGCAATACTCTGTAATATGCAGTCCATTATTTTCTTCCCTTAGATCCAAGGTAGCCTGCTATTTCATGGGAAGTTTCAGCATGTGTTAATAGATCATGGAATGAATACAAGTTTGTCTTTGTCAAAGTGATTATTAAGAAATAACTTTCTGGGGCATGATGAACAGCTGAATGGATCATTTGGTTACACCTGTTCAGAACAGAGTTTTCTCATGTTTCCGTCATAAAACAAAGCATTTAAAATTTTCTATGGACGACTAGAAACCATTTTTTGCATGGCAAATTGTGGGTTCTTTTTAATAATTTTTATTACCTGTTAATTTTCAAAAGCTTTTTTGAATTTTGAAATATTTTGAGATTAAAGACTCATACTGTTTTGAAAATGCTGAATGAAAATTTTTAATAACATTTTTAAAAGTTGTTTCTTTGTGCAAGATATTTGCCTTGTACAATGTCAGTTTTTCTGGAAAATTCCTATAGCATCCCATTTCAGCTCTAGATCCACAGGAGAACTTTCTTTTCCTGGCTTCAGCTGAATTCCAAGTAATGCTATGTCCATAATCACCCAAGGTAGAAGGGACATCCCAATACAAGATTCAGCATTTCTCCCAAAGGAAATGCTATGCACATTCCCTGTCCTACTTTAAAAATTTTGAAACTGGGACAGAATATTGATTAAATTCTTGATAGATGCAAAGATCTAGAGGTGCTGGAGATCAGTTATAGCATGGTACAATTCCTAGATACCATTCTTAAAATATTTTGGTATAGGAATAAGAAAAAATAACGGTCAAGTCAGAGGAGTTGCTGGATCCCAAAAGAAGAGGAGCTGTGTTGTGATTTAACCCCAGCCAGCAACTAAGCACCACACAGCTGCTCACTCACTCCCCTCAAGTTGGGATGGGAGAAAGTATCAGAAAAGTAAAAGTGAGAAAACTCATGGATTGAGATAAAGACAGTTTAGTAAGTAAAGCAAAAGCTGTGCATGGAAGCAAAACTAAACAAGAACTCATTCGTTACTTCCCATCAGCAGACAGGTGTTCAGCCATCTCCAGGAAAGCAGGACTGCATTACATGTAAAAGCTATTTGAGAAGACAAACGGCATCATTCTAAACATCCCCCTCTTCCTTCTTCTTCACCCGTCTTTATATGCTGAGCATGATGTCATATGGTGTGGAATATCATAGCCCATACTAGATATTATGGGCTATGATATTCTATGTTCCCATTACAGGCTTGGGGACAACTGGCTGGAAAGCTGCCAGACAGAAAAGGGCAGCAGGATGACCATGAGCCAGCAATGTGCCCTTGTGGCCAAGAAGGCCAATGGCATCCTGGGGTGTATTAGCAGGGGTGTGGTTAGTAGGTCAAGAGAGGTTCTCCTTCCCCTCTACTCTGCACTGGTGAGACCGCATCTGGAATATTGTGTCCAATTCTGGGCCCCTTAATTCAAGGACAGGGAACTGCTTGAAAGAGTCCAGCGCAGAGCCACAAAGATGATTGAGGGAGTGGAGCATCTCCCTTGCGAGGAGCGGCTGAGGGAGCTGGATCTCTTTAGCTTGGAGAAGAGGAGACTGAGGGGTGACCTCATTCATGTTTATAAATTTGTAAAGGGTGAGTGTCAGGAGGAAGGAGCCAGGCTTTTCTCAGAGATAGCCAATGACAGGACAAGGGGCAGTGGGTGCAAGCTGGAGCATAGGAGGTTCCATGCGAACATGAGGAAAAACTTTTTTACTGTAAGGGTGTCAGAGCACTGGAACAGGCTGCCCAGAGAGGTTGTGGAGTCTCCTTCTCTGGAGACATTCAAAACTCGCCTGGATGCCTTCCTATGTAACCTCATCTAGGTGTTCCTGCTCTGGCAGGGGGATTGGACTAGATGATCTTTTGAGGTCCCTTCCAATCCCTAACGTTCTGTGATTCTGTGATTCTGTGACATTCAAAACCCACCTGGACGCATTCCTGTGTGACCTAGTCTAGGTGATCCTGCTCTGGCAGGGGGGTTGGACTGGATGAACTTTCAAGGTCCCTTCCAACTCCTAAAATTCTGTGATTTTGTGATAATAGCCCCATACTAGCTACTATGAAGAAAATTAACTCCATCCCAGTCAAAACCAGCACAAGCCCCAATTTTTATTTTTATTTTTTAATTTTTTCTGGGAAGGAGCACTGAAATGAAGCTTCTAAGAGAAGCTGCTCTGCTGGAAGGAGACACCTTCCGTCTCCACTGTTTTGTTGGAAGAGGAATGTGAGGAAATACTCAGAAAAGGCAGATTTTCCCCTGAAAATTATCCATATTGTTCAAAGGACAACAGAGCACAGTTTGCTATCTCCATTATTCACCTTTGTTGTGGTTATTCACTTTCTCACAAACTCCTATTTGAAAGAAAAGTCAAGTCTCAGGCAAGACCCCAGTAGAACCAATCTGAACTATCTCAATCTCCTCTCTGATGGATTTTTTAAATAAGACACATTTCTCACCAATTTCTCAATGCATCTCACTTCATAACTTTAGCACACATTGAACCAGGAAGTGCTGTGATAGCATTGGCATGTCTTCTGGACTCCAAGGCTCCCTCTGAGTTGCCAGAAGTTACTGTGTGTTATCTCTTGCCAAGCAAAATAAAGGGAAGAAATGAAGCAGATCTCCTATCAACTTCTTAACTCAGAAACTCTCACTAAACTGCTTGCAGAAATTCTGTTGTGATAGAGTTTCAGCACCGGACATCTTAAATTGTTCAGCTCATTCACACATGCCTGCTCATACTGGAAAGTGTTCTTTAGACAGCGCTCTATCTTTGGAAGACTCGTGGTGTGTTAAGTTTTTCTGTAAAAAAAAAAATAAAGATGTTATTAGCTTTTTTTAAAAAGTGGGTATTTTATTAGCAAGTTTTTGAATTATATACTGTGTTCCTTATCAAGTATTCATGTTCTAATTGATAATAAAGTGTGTAATGCTCATCCTAAGGATGTTTATAAGGATTCAAATTAACCTGCATTTAATCAAGAGGGTTGGTGTTATGGGATTATAAGATTTGAGAGGTGTCCAAGGGAAGAAATTTATTTCCTAATGTAATTTTGAAGTTTTTTAATCTTAAAGGTCAGGATAGAGATAGACTATGAAAAAGGTTTTGCTGGGCTAGAATCATAGAATCAATTTTCTATTCAGGAGAACTGCATTTCTGAGAGGACTATAGTGTTTGTTCCAGTGAAAACAAGTTGATAAGAGTCTTTGTTTAAGTTTTAGCTGGAATTTGGTTAATTTTCTTCATAGTAGCTAGAATGAAACCTTGTTTTTGATTTGTGCTGAGAATGATGTGATAACAGACCAATGTTTTGGTTGTTCCCAAGCAATGCTTACATTAAGTCAAGGACCAACTGTTTTTTCAGTTTTTGCCTGCACCTGTCCTTCCACCTTCTTCTGTACAAGAAGCTGCAGGGAGACGCAGCCAGGACAGGTGATCCAAGCTGGCCAACAGAAAATAACCCATACCATAAATGCCACACTCACTTTACATTGGGGAGTTTTCTGGGGACGGCTCTCTCTTTCATCGATGGTTACCATCCCCAGAGGTTTTTGCCCATTGTTCCACTCCTGAGGCCTCCTGCTCCTGCACTTTTTCTGGAGTTGTGTTTCACAGTGTTTATTTTTCTTATCTAATATTCACTGCTGGGAACACATAGCTCATGACTTCTATGTGAGCTAACTGCATGTGTTTTATTAGCATTGTTCTTACTATTATTACAAAGAAATATTATTTATTATTTAGTTTTGTTTAGTT
Organism: Mesitornis unicolor; assembly: GCF_000695765.1. NCBI lineage: Eukaryota > Metazoa > Chordata > Aves > Mesitornithiformes > Mesitornithidae > Mesitornis > Mesitornis unicolor. The sequence goes on from NW_010186052.1 coordinate 24,845, forward strand.
TATTTAAACCATTAAACTGATTTTATCTCAACCCATGAGTATTCTAATCTTTCTCCTCTGATTCTTTTCCCCATACCACAGGAGAGGGGAGAGGGAGTGAGCAGATATGTGGTGTTTAGCTGCCTGCCAGGTTAAGCCACAACAGAAATCTAATTCTTAATCTCAAGGAAAAAAGCGTGAATTAAATGTATCTTTGCATGGCTAATTTAAACTGGTTTCTTCTTCAAAAGTTTTAAGTTCCTGAAAGTAATGTAAATATCTTATGCTAAATGCAAATTCTAGTATTTCTTTTCTACAATTCATTGTCATTGAAAGTATCTTAAATTTGTTCATCACTCTTCTGTTGGGACTACTTGTGAATGTGATGCTTGTGCATTAAGTTAGTGTAGTTTATTCAAAATTTATACTTTCTAAACAAGGAGAACTTACGCCTGCTGCACCATCGGCCTCAAGTCTTTGGTATAATTTATCTTTGCTAATAGATGTTAAATGATGGACTTATTTATGGTATTAGTTTGGGTGCTGGGATTAGATGGTCTTTAATCATATTGTTTAGATACTTAGGAGGTGAGTGTGACGAAAAGAGACTCTACTGCAGAGTTTAAATTTAACAATTTATTTGAACAACATGTGCAGATCCAGTATGTCACTATTGCAAGTTTATGGAGAATGTGCTAATGCAGTTTTAAAAGAAAGACTACACTATTTACAACCACAAGAGATTCACAAAATGAACTATTGTAACTACTACAGTCACAAAATGCACTATTGTAACTACAACAGTCACAAAATGCACGATTGTAACTACAACAGCCACAAAATGCAAAAAAATCCAAATTGCAACCCCCCCCAGCCACAAAATGCACTATTACAGCCCACAGGCAATTCATGACAGACCACAGACCACTCACAAAACTCACTGTTACTGCTCATAAGCAATTCACAACTCCCAGACTACTCACAAAATTCACTATTACAATTCCCAGGCGATTCATGGAACACACTGTCACAAATCACAAACAACTCAGAATACCACACATGTTTAGTCAGTCACCTGTGACTACACACTTAAAGCCTGCCAAATATTCACTTACCCCTCCAGGTAAGGGCTCCCACGTAAGTTACCTTGGCCAGCATTCCGACCAAGGGGGAAGGTTCTCATCACTCTATGGATGGAGAAGTAACTCCCCATTTCTAACATAAATCTTAGAGTTTTTATCCCCTGGTATACGGGACAGCAGCAAGGGGCATGTCTGAGTAGATTAGACCGTCTGGGTGGTTGTTTCTTCCGCAGTGCCTGCCCTTATCTTTGTTTATTCATGGATGTTGTTTCCTTCTGTATGCTCTGTCTCTTGCATATCTTTGTATTGTTTGAGTCTGTTGGAGCCAGATAGAAGTCCTCCAGCTTACCTTTGTTTTACTTTTAGGCAACTGAATAGTGGTTTGATTTGGACTCAGGGCATACTATTTGTTGGGGAATTTCAAGGCTCAGCTCAGGATTCAGCTCTTTGAATGATGCAATACTGCCCTGTTTAGTTTCCTGCTTACCAGACAACTCAGGGCTGAGCTATCTTCACAGCTCCCCATGGGTCGTCTCTGCAGAGACAGGGCCTCAAGGCAATCTAAGGCTGAGTTGCTCCTGCAACCCCCCACAAGTCGCCTGGTGCACTGGACATCACAGAATCCTGTTTGAACTACGAGCCAGACAATTCTTACAGTGAGTGCTCTCAAAAATAAAAATCCAGACTGCTTCCATGTTTTACTTCTGCATTTTCCACTGAAACAAAGCCCTTGCAAACCCTTGTTTGCACATAGCTAGCAGTAGTACCTGTAAATAGGCTTTGTTTACCGAATCAAAACACCTCTTACATCATAATGAAGTGCATGTTGCTAAAGGTTGGTGGAACTTTCTCTTTTCTTTTTTTACCAGTATGCTAGAGAAGCAGCTTAACTGCTTTAAGATCAGTTGTAATTGTAAAAGTTCAAACTTCACCTTCTTTCGCTGTTAGGAATATGAGAACAACATATTTTGTAGGACCTCAGCCCATCCAATGCCAGTGTGGAAATGAACGTGAATTGAGTCAGTTTATATGATCCTGTATAATAATGAGAAATTTTCCATAGTACCTCTTGGCAGCCGCATCAAGGGTGAATCGTTAGCTCCAATTTAACATATAAGGGAGCCTGAGGTTACAAGACATGTGGAAAGGTGACAAGAGATGTGTAAGAATCCCTGAGAACCTCAAATTCAAGTGGAAAATAAAAGTTTTCAGTGTAGAGTATATTGTTGGCAGTTTACAATTCCTAAGAATGGCAGAGCTGTGGGAACAGGATGAATCTAAAAGTATGGCTTTTGTGCTGCATAGTATGTATATAAAAAAGTTAAGTAAAGTTAAGGTTTTATCAAAACCTGTAGCTAGTTCTGCTTTATTCCTAGCTTTTGTTTGCCCCGTTTTAATCCTGTTAATTACAGCTTGCATATTTCCAAGTAACTCGCTTCCAGATTATGAAGGCTGCTGCCAGAACTGCATTGTTCATTAAATTCTCTGTAATATTAGCTCTTCTTAGCAGTTGGAATATAAATAAAATTCTTGCCAGATATTTTTGGAAGAGAGAAAATACTAATGGTTGGTACATCTGTACCCTTCACAATATTTTTTTTACAAACATTCATTTGCAGATATTAGCTGGACTAAACTGCTTTATACCTCTCTCAGATAGATTATGGAAATTCAGAGATGACAACAGAGGTGTTTGCATACTAAAAAGCTGGGTCTTGGTGGACAATTGTATACCTTTGAAATGGGAATAGTTTGTATTCCTCAAACCATTGCTAATAATTAAATATGTGTTTAACACTGGAGTTTCCATCAAGTGGGTGTTTTATTTGTATTCTCAAAACAGTTCATGAGTTCATCAGCTCATGTAAGCGTATCTTTTAGAATGAAGTCCATGCCTACATGTAGTACATTCCTATGTGTTTTCCTGTGTAGGACTGGACTGATAATTAAGTGATGTCCAACAAAATTGGAGAAAATAAATTTCTCCAGTAACAGAAGTCTATGAAATCATTACATAAACAAATTAATAGTGATACATAATCTTATCATTACTTTGAATATGTCATTTGCTGATATATGCATAATGCATATCTTTTTTACATACCACGGAATGCTTATAAAGAGTAAGTAGATGATCATAATCAAAACAATGATAAATCTTACACTGATATCTGCTGCTTTCATTCAAAGGCACCCTGAAGCATTTTGCAGACTTATATATAGGAAAAGAAATTAGAAATAGGAAATTACACTGAGATTTCATCAATATCTCCTGGTAATAATTACAGGATTTTATCAGATTAATTCTTCTCCCATTTGGCTATTAATAGGAATGTGACACACTCTGAATTCAATCTTTCTTCTCTTAAGGGGATTTTCTTTGGTAAGGAAAAACTTCAGAGACTTTCTCCACCCTCTTAATGTGCAAAGTCCTTAAATACCGGCAGAAGCATTATCACTTGCAGGAATTGAGTGTTCCAGCTGCGATTATTTCTAAGTGTGTAGTACAAAGTCAAGCATTATAATCAGTCCTTGGTTTATAACTTCTCTGACTTTGTCAGTGCTGATTAGTATGTCCAGAGGAACTACAAGTACCTTAGAAAAGCATAACAGAGCCACTCCATCTCTTGAGCGTATTTGTCTTTTTGGTGCACATGTGGGCCAAAAGCTGTCATTCTCCCTTTTTTGTTAAGAGCAAATGAACTACACAGGTCCTGCTTGAGAAAAGACAATCTTATCCTCTCAGCTCTTAGTCCAGTACTCCCAGCCCTCAATAGCTTCTGTGCAGGGGAGAAAGCATTTCCTACAATGATGAGACAAGTAATCAATTATCAGAAAATAAGGATATTTCTAAAAAGAACTCTAACATTTAGTTTTATTGTCATGGCAGCAGCTTTAAAGTGATCATATCACTAAATGAATAAATAAAATATTAAAACTAGTAGAAATATGATCAGTAAAGAGGGAAAAATTTTTACTATTCCTTTTTATTTCCTTCAAAGAAGGTGAAAGCTATTGGCCACAGGAAAAGGGCTGCCCTTTGACATCCTTATTTGGAGCAGAAATATTAGCTCTTTTGTGAAAGAAAAGAAATGCCAATAGTTTTCTTTTTACCACTCTTTGAAGAACTCTTTATTTTAAATAGACACTTCCATCTTTAAAGTGTTCTTTGAAAGAGTAGCAATCAGCAGAGAAAGCCAGTCTCAGAGGAAACTCTCAGAAAGTGTGAAGTGATGACCTACATTTATCCTCTATTAGAAGGGAGTGAGTCTCATGGATACAGGTCTTTAGCAGAGATGGAAGATTAGGTCTACATACCTGGCTTTGTTATTCACTCTGTTCTTTCTTAAAGGGAAAGTCCTTTAATCTCCCTTTTCTTATAACATCTGTCTCCAAATTGATGATGAATATAACACCTTTGTAAAGAGCACTGCAAACTGTGGATGAAATGTGCTTCAACCAGGCACAATCTGCAGACGCAGCCTGTGGAGGTTACTCCTTGTACTGGGTTTTCTGTGAGGGGTTTTTTGGTTGTGTCTTTCGTAATGGGGGAAGGGCTATGGACATGGCCCTTTAAGAAGCTACCTGAAAAGGTCCCCCTTTGCCTTTGTCAGACCCACCTCTGACCAGGACCAAGCCAATCAGTGCCCCTGCAAATTCATGTATTTAAGGGGGGTGCAGGGTGTGCCTCGCTCTCTCTCTGGCACCGGCCCTGAACAGCATGGCTCCAGGTGTGGGTGGTGCAGCCCCGGCGTTGCCTGGCTGGGCTTGACTGGCGCCGACCACAACTTAAGCTTAAACCCCGCTGCAGCTTCATCCCGAAAAAAAAGAGAGAGAGAGAGAGAGAGAGAGACGGGATCTCCATAACCATCAGAAGAGACCTGCAGCGGAGGAAGGAGTTGGGCCCAAGGAGAACAACTTTGAAGAACACCAAGGTCGGTTTGAAGGAAAGAAAAAGAGAGGGAGGCAGAGGAGGACGCAGAACCCAAGTTTCCCCTTTGCAGCCCATGGCGAGAACTGGGTCGACTGGTCGTGTGTG
>NW_010186053.1:0-208 GCF_000695765.1 Mesitornis unicolor
CCCCTAACGCCCCCCCCACCCCACCCCATTACCCAACACCCGGGGAAGGGAGGGGGAGGCCATGGGGGTCCCAGTGCTCCCCATGCTCCTGCTGGTGATGGTGGCTGCTGGTGATACTGGTGATACTGGTGATACTGGGATGCTGGTGATACTGAGATACTGGGATACTGGTGATACTGGGAAGCTGGGGTGCTGGGATATTGGCGAT
>NW_010186053.1:245-2221 GCF_000695765.1 Mesitornis unicolor
ACTGGTGATGCTGAGATACTGGTGATACTGGGATGCTGGTGATACTGGGATGCTGGGATACTGGTGATGCTGGGATACTGCTGATACTGGTGATACTGGGATGCTGGTGATGCTGGGATGCTGCTGATACTGGGATACTGAGATACTGATGATACTGGGATGCTGGGATACTGGTGATACTGGGATGCTGGTGATGCTGGGATGCTGCTGATACTGGGATACTGAGATACTGATGATACTGGGATACTGGTGATACTGGTCATACTGGGATGCTGGTGATGCTGGGATGCTGCTGATACTGGGATACTGAGATACTGATGATACTGGGATACTGGTGATACTGGTGATACTGGGGACTGGGATATTGGTGATACTGGGATGCTGGTGATGCTGGGATACTGGTGATGCTGGGATACTGATGATACTGGGATATTGGTGATGCTGATGATACTGGGATGCAGGGATCCAGGATGCTCAGATCCAGGATGCTCAGCCATAGGATGCTTGGATCCAGGATGCTTGGATCCGGGATGCTTGGCTGCAGGATTCAGGATGTCCAGATGTGGGATCCAGGATTTGCAGCCATGGGATGCTTGGATTTTGGATGTCTGCCCGCGGGATGTGGGATGCACAGATTTGGGATGTCCAGCCATGGAATCCGGGATGCTCTGGATGTGGGATCTGGGATATCCAGATGTGGGATGCTCAGATCCGGGATGTCTGGATGCGGGATGCTCAGATCTGGGATGTCCAGCCACGGGATGCGGGATCTGGGATATCCAGCTGTGGGATGTGGGATGCTCAGATCTGGGATGTCCAGATGTGGGATGCTCAGATCTGGGCTGCACGGATCCGGGATGCATGGATCCAGGATGTGGGATGCTCAGATCCAGGATTGTCTGGATGCAGGATCTGGGATATCCAGCAGTGGGATGTGGGATGCTCAGATCCAGGATATCTGGATGTGGGATGTGGGATGTCTGGCTATGGGATGTGAGATGTCTGGATGTGGGATGCTCAGATCCAGGATTGTCTGGATGTGGGATGCTTGGATCCGGGATGCTCAGATCTGGGATGCAGAATGCACGGATCTGGGATGCTCAGCTCCAGGATGTGGGATGCTCAGCTCTGGGAATGTCCAGATTGGATGCAGAATGCCCAGATCCGGGATGTCTGGATGTGGGATGCTCGGATCCAGGATGCCCGGCCATGGGATGCAGGATGCTCAGCTCCAGGGTATCTGGATCTGGGATGTTCGGATGCAGGATGCTCAGCTCCGGGATGCTGGGATCCAGGATGCTCAGCTCCAGGGTATCTGGGATGCTCAGCTCCAGGATGTCCAGACGCAAGATGTGGATGCTCAGCTCCAGGATGCAGGATGCAGGATGCTCAGCTCCAGGGTATCTGGATCCGGGATGTCTGGATGCAGGATGCTCGGAACCAGGATGCTGGGATCCAGGATGCGCAGCTCCAGGGTATCTGGGATGCTCAGCTCCAGGATGTCCAGACGCAAGATGTGGATGCTCAGCTCCAGGATGCAGGATGCAGGATGCTCAGCTCCAGGGTATCTGGATCCGGGATGTCTGGATGCAGGATGCTCAGCTCCAGGATGCTGGGATCCAGGATGCGCAGCTCCAGGGTATCTGGGATGCTCAGCTCCAGGATATCTGGGATGCTCAGCTCCAGGGTATCTGGGATGCTCAGCTCCGGGATGCAGGATGCAGGATCCAGGACGTCCCCGCAGTCACTTGCGCAGCCGCAGGCTCTCCAGGAGCAGGCGCTTGTGGCTGGGGTCCCGCACGCCCGCCTCCTCCAGGTCCTCTTCCGTGATGTCGCTGTGGGGGACACACACACACACAGAGCTCAGCACCCCCAGGGGGGACTCCAACCCCTGAGGGACTCCCCAACCCCTAGGGGATACCCCAGACCCAGGAGGGACCCCCCCCCTCATGTTGCTGGGTGCCCACCCAGCCTCC
>NW_010186054.1:0-2032 GCF_000695765.1 Mesitornis unicolor
GAAGGGTTGGGGGGGATGGGCTGGGATAATGGCCCTGGGATGGGGTGGAATGGAGGGGCTGTGCTGGGCTAATTTCCCCTGGAGTTGTTGAAGGGAATTGGCTGGGCTGAGCTGATCACAGAATGACAGAATGTCACCAAGTTTCAGTAATGGCCACTATGTCAGCTTTCCAGCAGCACAGTAGTTTCCAGTTTGTGTAGAGGCATTTCAGCTGGGCTATCGGCCGTGTCACCTTTTTAGAGGAATTCCCCTAAATTCCCTTGAGGTGTTTCACAAGTGTTTCCCTGTTGGCTCCTGCTACCTCAGGAGCCCCTGGCTCGTCTCCCTAAGACTTTGTACTGCAGTGTGCCCAGCATACCTCAGGGCAACAGGTTGAAGGCCCTTACTAGCATCTCGACCCTCTAACCCTGGCATGCCATCCCACAGCCTGTCACAGACAGGCGTGATATTATTATCCCACTCCTCCTTCACATCGCATTTAAAGCCCTGTCGATCAGCCCTACAATCTCTTGAATAAAGACTTTCTTTCCCCTTTGAGAAAGGTGTCTCCCATTTGATGTCAGCAAACCTGGTGTCGTTTAGGCCATCCCATTGTCAAAAACCCCACAATTGTGGTGACACTGGCCATGGAGCCATGCATTAATAGACTGTATCCATCTGTTCCTTCCAATGTCACTTCCTGCAACTGGAAGGAGAGATGAAAAAATAACCTGTGCCCCAGATTCTCTCACCAACTGTCCCAAAGCCTTAAAATCTCTTTTGGTTGTTCTTGGGCTACAAGTCACCGCTTCCTCTCCACCTACATGGAAGATCTGCAGTGGGTAATAGTCTGAGGACTGAACCAAGCTGGGAAGTTTCCTAGGAATGTCCTTCACCAAACTTCCCTATGCTGAGGGTTTACCTGGCGTATTGGATCCTCTGTTCCCCTCAAAAGGGAGTCCCCTACGAGTATGACCCTTCTTTTCTTCCTTGTTGATGTGGTCGTGATACAGGTGGTAGGCCTTTCTGACTGTGGAGACACCTCTGGTGTAGATTGCCTATCATCCACATCCTCATTTGTTTCGTCTTCCTCAACCAGTGTATGGGCCCGGCATGGCATGGGTTAAATGTCTCAAAGCAGGTGATTCTCAGGAGCGGCTCCCCAGTAGCAGGAGCAGCCATGCTGGAGAGCAAGTCTGGGCTTGCCCAGGTGAGGGGCGTGTAGAGTCCTGCTAAGTGCCCTGTCATCTGGTACAGGCAAGGGGGGGGGGGGGGACGGACAGACAGTTTAAATACCCCTGTGAAAGCCTGAGACTGGGTGTGTGTTTACCCGCCATCTTCCAAACTGGGCTCAACAAAGAACTGATATACCAGAGGCCTTGGAGGTGGTGACTATCTTTCACCTTTTCTATTTCTCTTGTAACTATTTCTCCCTTCTTTTCTCTCTTTCTCTCCTTTTCTCTCGCTCTCTTTTCCTTTTTCCTTTTTCTCTTTGCAACATGTGCAGGCTGTAGCTGGCAGTTCTGTTGATCAAATTGTTACAGTGTTGCTAAGTTGTGCAGTGTTCCAGTAACTTTGGGCCATTTCGGTTTTCTTGTTGGTGCTCCGTCGCGTATGGGTTGTTTAAAAGTTTGAATCTGGTGTTTTCAGGGCATGAATCTTGTTTAGTAAAAATATTGCTTACACCCTGCTCCTGAGTGATTTGTATCGCTCTGTCGCCGTGCCGGGATAAAAGAGCTCACTTTTTAAAGTGAGCCGTGACAACCAGAGCCTCATATCTGTTGTTGAGAGGCACTGAGGGGTGTGAGGTGGGCAAGGAGGGAGTCTGCCTGCTGCCCTGACAGTGAACTTCCCTCCATTCACTCTTCATTTAGGCTTCTGCCTGACAGGGGCAGGATACATGGGCCCCTTGATACTGGGTACTTTCTGTTGGTTGCTCCCATTTCTGTTTCAAGGAGGGCAGAGCGTGACTCCACCATTCTACCTCTTGTTCATCCTCCTCTTAATCTTTCAACTTCCTCTTGTGCGGCGGCGAGGGAAGACAAGCAGTCGA
>NW_010186055.1:0-9764 GCF_000695765.1 Mesitornis unicolor
ATTATTATATAAATAATTTAAAATGTTATTTTAGGTTAATATTCATAATTAATCAAGGATTGAGCTTTTCCTTTAATTACATACAGTGTCTAATACTGTTATTCATTGTACAAACCACTCCACAGGCCAACCAATAGCAAAAAAGCAACAGTCATAATTCTGAAGAAGAATTTATTTTTTTGTTTGTTTGTTTTATGTTTATGCTTTGTAACACTGAAGATCCTTGACTACTTATGAATTTCTTTTTTCGTGCAGCTGAATTTGGGAACTTTCTTGTTATTTCATGGGTAAAAGAATAGAAAATAAGAGAGAAGGTATGAACTAATTAATCAAGAAATGAAGATTAATTTAAAAAAAAATACATACAGATGGATCTTAAATTCCCCTAAGTTTTGGGAAATAGTAGACTCCTTACCAATAGGTAATGGAATAATCTACATACAAAGTCATGATATTTGTGAAATACTATTTTTTTAAAAAAGGATAAATTGTAGTTCTCTTGAGATATTTCAGATATTTTTTGTGTCTGTACTGTATAAGAGCACTCCCACTGAAGCCAGTTTAGTCGCTTATGAAAATCTCTTCCCATAACCGTGCCCCTGTTGGTTGCCTTTTCTCATTCTCAGTAGAAGAAAATTAACATGAGGTAAACAGATTTCCACACTAGGAAATGTGTGTAAGCAGATACTGGTTTATAGTTGTTTGACTAATTTGGGGACATTTGCAGAAAACACCAGGCATAAATTTTAATATTGTTATTTGATGTGCATTGTAATGAAATTCTCTGCTGTGAGCAAATTAGCTGAAGACCCAGCTCTGGAATTTTTTATGATATCAGCATTCCATTGCAGACAATATTTTTTCCTGCACTAGAATGGTAGGATGGGATACATAAAAATCTTAAAATTTTCCAGAATTTCTGTTTTCTTTCTCTTTCTGTCTATATTCATCACACTGTACAAAAAATTGTTACCAAAGATAAACTTTCTATGACTCAATTTCCACAGTACTTGCTCAGTTGGACTGCACCAGAAATCTCACTGATTGTACTAAAAGAGCTGAAATAGTGCAAAGCACAGGACTTGCCTATACAGTGTTTAGATTTAATCAGGTTCTTATATTACATTTGTCACTATATATTTGAATATCTTCCAAAAGGGCACAGAAAAGACAGTGTCCAATCATTTAATTTCAGCCATTTAAAAGCTTTTATTTATGAGTTTTGTTGTTTCTTGTTTTGTTTCTTGTTTGTGTTGGGAAATTATCTTGGAGTCTTGAGCAATTCCTTGAGGAATTTTCTTGTCATGGATTGACTCTGTCAGCATCTAAAGGTTGTTTGATGGCTCTATGTTAGCTATCTATTTATTTTTTTCCTGTATTTCATTCACTGTCTTCAAAACTAATACAGAATCTAGAAAAAAACATTGACAAAGTTCTCTTTTGCTGTATTACATGTCAATGAGGAAATAATTGATCAAAATTTCTGAGGAAACAGTGCCACCAGCACCCAGCAGCCCAAGGAGATTGTATAGGTGAAGCATGGCAATAGCCACATTCCTGCAATTGTTTTATCTTCTACCCTTGTGTTTTAAAAAATGGCCTCAAGGATGGAGTAGAAGGCAAATGCTGCAAACAGATTGCATTGTAAATAGTAAGCACAGTTGATCTAGCCAACAACCTTGTATGCATTCTGCCTACAAATGTCAGGAGCAGGCATGATGCCTACAGCTTACCCACATTTCCTCCTCCTTTCTCAGAACAGAATGTAGTCTAAAAGTCTTGGTTAAGCATTAAGATTACCATGTTTGAATGATTAAAATAGTTCCGTGTTGTCTTTGGGACTGCCAAGAGTATTTTAGATCATATCCAGATTCATAATATCCTGACAAACCTTATTAAATTATGTGTATTTTTAAATGTCATGTTAATATATTCTACTACCTTTTTCTGCATATATTTGTATAGTCAAATAATGCATTCCTTGAGGAAGACAAATGGAACCTGCATTTTCAACTCTGCCCAAATAGGGTAATAAAACTAAGTCTAATATTTTATTATGGTACTTCTAGCATAAATACCTTTTTATGTAACAATTGAAAAGGCATAACACTATTCATTACCAATGCAGCACTCAAATGTTAAGTTAAATTGAATTTTTTCTGTTAAAACTTGGTAATGGGTGCCTGGATAGAAATTATTTTGAAAGCTACAGTTAAAAAGAGCAAAATTTGTTCTCTCTTATTTTATTCAATATGTACACAATTGCTCCTACAATGAAAACAGGTTAGATCTCTAAAGTATATAAGATTGAATTCTGTTCCTGAATGTTCCTACACAAATGGAATTAGGCAGATTATTCTAGAGGAAGACATCAGCCACCATTGTGTTGCATGGATAAATTAATCTGGAGAAGAGTATGTCTGAGGAGAAAAAAAGTGTCTTAAATTTTCCACAGTACAGTTCATAACATTTCCTACCATTGCATTTATGCTCAGTAGTAAAGCTTCAACATTGCTCAATTGTTGTAAGAGAATTTTGCTCTGCTTGGTTTTCTCAAATAATGGGCCACTTAGCAAAATAGTGCTGTAAGTGAACAGATAAAAGTGGGCTACTAGTTTTACAAACGATCCTCTGCTATTGCCAAGTACTTCAGAAAGTTGGCATCAGCCTGCTAGCGGGAAATATTCCTGTGTGCACTAGTTCCTGAAGAATGCCAGCTAGTGTAGAACAAAGAGGAGTCTGAATGTGTTGTGAGGTGGTTTCAAGCACAGAGGGCCAGATGTAAGGCTATGGAGTTACATTAGGGATACATTTGGCTCAAGAGTTTTTGAATTATGATTTAACAATATCTACTAGGAGAACTGGACATAAAAAGCATCTGGTTGTTTTGGAAAGAGGAAAAGAGAAGTGCCCCAGAAGACACTGGTGAGAAAAGCTTTTGCTCTTAGCAACTTCGTGTCAGCTGAACAAATATGTGTTTGGGTTCCAGCTGCAAAAACTGTATAGTGGTAAATGGAAGTGGTTGAAATAGAACATATTAATCCTGCATATGCTGTCCATCCATTTTCTCTCTTCTTTGAAACAACCAGCTTTCCCAGGACACTCTACAATGTCTATTTGGTGTCAATGACAATTTGATTAGATACATAGTGAAGACACAGTTTGCAAACTGAGTAAGCAAAAGGCTAGCTAAGAGAAAACCAAAGTGAACAAAGGACAAGAATATCTGAAGGGAGTGCAACACACATAGAAAAAATCAAACTGCAGCTTTGGCCAGCAACAAAAAGATAAAAACCTAGCAGGTACATGAAGGTGAGCAGGATCAGACACAGGAAACAACAGGAATAAGTGGAGTAATTTAATAAAGCTCTGTAGAATTGCTTTGATATTCTCTTTCCAAAAGATCTTCTTGTTAATTGTAATTACTATGTTCTGCATTCACAAACATGGAAACATCATGGCATTTCTTGCCGAGCCCACTGCTTTGACTTGTACTTGCTTTTTTGCAAATAATTTCTTCCAATAATTTGTTTTTTCTACACTATATTTTCAGTTTTGTTTGTCCTCTACAGAAGGCTGTGCGTCTTCTCCACATTCTGAGTCATCTCTTTCCATGCGGAAGGTAGCAATCACAGACAGGGAGGGGTGCCTTTCATTCATCTCGGATGTCTCAGGTTGTAGGAAAATGTTTCCTCCTTACGGCAGCAGCACAGCCAAAGGGCATCAGGACTCAGTTCCCTGACTCTCTTGGTGTTCTCTTCTTTTTCAGTTGCTCAAATGAATTGATAGATCTGTCCGGCAGCTGTCAATCAGTTATACACAAGGAAAAGGAAACATATTTGAATGGCTGTTTACAGATTTATTTTGAGAGCTAAGAATTATTTGTTTCTTTTTGTCTACTCACCAGAAGAGTTAGTGTTGAATGAGAAGATAAATCCTTTTCCTTGCTCCTTAGCAATAATACCTGCATTTCAAAACAAATGCAGGGATTCAATGAAAATAGAAGTACTATGCCTTCTCAAGGTTTCTCAGATATTTGTCATACATGGACAGAGAAAAGAGCCTGAAAAATCTTAAGAGTGGAAGAAAACAATCCAGAAAAGAAAAAAAGTTTTTTTGTTTTGATGTATTCTCAGCATGTAATTGTATCTTCACCAAGGCCTTTTCATTTATTCTAGCTGGAAAAGAGTAAAAGAGTAAGGGAAATTGCATGGGAAGAATTCAAAATCCTAGAATAAATTCTGCAGAGTTTGGAATAATGTCTTAGCTTTGTAGGACTTGTCTGCCATTTATTTTGAAGAAAAATAATAATTGAGCAAATAACATGAGTGAAAAGAAGATACATAGATATGGAAAATTTTAGGTCAGAGGGCTCTTCTGAGTTACCTCCTCAGTTTAATCCCCATTCAATCCCCATTTTGAAGATTTAGGTGAATCAGAGGCTCTGTGACTGACCAGCTCTATCAAGCAGAATTTCACTCTTTCATTAATGCCTGCATTGTGAGACTTTTTTAATTGGTACTTAGAAATCAGTCAGTAAGAGAACATGAGAGAGAGTTTTGATCAGCAGTCTTTGACATTAATCACGGCAGAGTCAGACAGGCAATGCTCATTAACAAGGCTGATCTTTCCATGATTCTGCACCACTCTCTCAATTCCTCTTTATGTTCATTCAAAGAGCATGCAGCATGTTCAGGTGCTAACATAACTCAGAAATGTCAAATGCTACTTATGTAAGTATAAAAATAATTAAATATTTTTTACTGTGATTTCAGTCAGGAAAGATGATTTTCAGAACGCATAATAGTTATGACCAACTCAAGTGATGAAGGCATAAATAGTCTTATACAAAAGAGTGTGAAGGCATAAGGATTTCAGAAATTACATATATAACTGTGTTCCAATCCTGAACTTAGGTCTAGGTCTTCTAAGGAATTAGAATTAAATGAATGCTTTTAATCCCCCTCAACTGGTCACCTGGAGTGAGCAATTCCTATTCCTCTGCAGATTGGAAGGACAGAGGGGACTAATAGATAATAATATATGGACTTCTCTGTAACCAAAATGTAAAATTTCAATGCAATATTTCTGGATAAATTCTGGTAAAGCAGACCTTCCAGAAAAGTTCACTCATATCCAGAAGTGCTCCATCCTATACTTTCAGGCTTGAGCTAATTAGAGCAGGAAGAGAGAAAACTCAGTCACACACATATTATACGGATTTATGTCCTATAATTTTTAGTTGTACATGATGTCTTGATGATCTGATGTATTTGATGATCTGATGAAGTTTACACTCTTACTGGTTCAATGTCACTGCCAGAGACATGTAAATTGATCTTAAAGTTACATTTTTGACAATAAGGATTTTATTTCGATAACATCTTTGTCTAGTTGCTTTCCAAACTTTAGATGTACTTGGTCCAGAATTTAAATGTTGTTTTAATCCACTACTAGCTGCATACTTCCTTGAGGATCAATAACATTGCAAATTAAGGCAGTCTTGCAGTGGTGACAGCTGATACTGGAGGCTAGTTTGGCCAATCTGACAATCTCAGTATCAAGGAAAGAGGCTCTGAGCAATCTTTGCCTCCAGTCACACTTGTGCCAAGGCTCTGAGGCTCTAGACATTTTGTGTTCCTAAATTTCTCAGATGAATATGCTTTAAAGACTGAACTACAAAACTGAGACAAATCATATAACACTTGTAAATTAATGTTTAGAAAGACCATAGGGCTTTATCTGAGATTACAGATGGCATTTAACAGCTAAATTCAACTTTTTGCAAAAAACAAAACATGGAATCTAACAGTACAGCTAACAGTACTTGGCAGAATATAGGTGTCTAGAGAGCTACTTAGGTACCAAATCTAGACACGAACTTTAAGCTTATGTATGGCATTGTTCAGCAAAGTTCATCACTCAACTCTTAGGATATGATTAAGATAAGTATTTCAGATCCCTCCTTATCAAACTACAACTACTATCTAATCTGCCTTGCAGAAATGCCTCATCATCAGCATTACAAAGTAAAATGAGAATAAAAGTCCGTCTAAAAATGGCCTCAACACTGAAGGACTGAAGCAAATGGAAAACACAGGTAGCCATGCTAGAAATATCCTAAATCCTGTCATCAAGAGCTACATCAGGGACTAAGTTAGACTTTGACTTTTTTTCTGCATTCTGCCAATGAAAATTCTGGATACATGGTGTGGGAAATCAGTTGTTAAAACTCACAGGCAGCAGATGACAGACGCCTATGCAGAGGTACATACTGGTTTTCTCCAAATAGCTAGTGATCATCATTAGCTCACTTCACTAGTGTTCTATACTCCTAGAATAGCAACAGGGCTTCTGTCTGAAATTTCAACTTACAGATCAGATGCAAGAGTATAGAGAGGGTCTGCAGCACTGCATAGCAGTGTGTCTGTCACCTTGGCTGAAGTCTTGTAGAGTTGCCTGACTTTCACTATGAAACTCAGTGCAAAAACTGAAAGGGATCGCACTGCATCTGATAGAACAGCAGTCACTCCATGTTGCAGAAGTCAGGCACTTTTTCCCAGGAGAACAGTTATATTGGAGCGCAGTCCAGGCTCCAGCTGAAACTCTAAGTGCAGTTTTAAGTAAATCAGCAGAATCAGAGAGAAAGTGAACTGGGTATCATCCTGAGCCATGGTTGAAGGTACTCTACAGGAAAACCCAAGTTCTTATATTAGTTCCTCTTCCTTAATCACTACTAATCAAAAGGTTTTCTAGTATATAATACACATGCAGGCCCTGGAGCAAATACCAACAAGCTTAATCTTCCCTCCTCACACATTGCACTTTTCTATTCTACATCATATGATATAATGTGAGGATAACTTCTCAAGCCAAGTAGTAGACAGTTCTATAAGACAGGTTGTGATACTGCACCTCATTGTCAACAACACAAGTAAACTAATTGGAGACTACAAGATTGAAGGTATCCTGCGCTGTAGTGATTGTGCACTGGTGGATTTCATAGACCTGAGGAACATGGAGTAAAGTCAGGACCCTAAATTTTAGGAAAACAAAATTCCAGTTCTTATAAGAGTTAGTCAGTAATACACTCTGGGAAACTTCCCTCAGGGACAAGGGAGAAAAATAGAGCTGGCAGATCTTTAAGGACACTTTCCTTAGAGTCAAGATCTCTTGATCCACAGGTATAATGAATCAGGCAAGGAAGACAAGAGACTGGTATTGCTGAGTTGAGACCTGCTGGCCAAATTAAAGGGCAAGAAGGAAATGCACAGGCATTGGAAGCAGGGAATCCTAGGAAGAGTATAGGAACACTACCCAGTTGTGTAGGAGTGGGATCAAGAAGGCCAAGGCACAGCTGGAGCTGAACTTGGCAAGGAACACAAAGAATAAGAAGAAGGGCTTCTAAGGGTATATCAGCCAGAAAAGAGAGGTCAAAGAAAGCATACTCCACCTCATGAGCAAAAACTGCCAAGCTGGTAACAGCAGATGAGGAGAGGGCTGAGGTACTCAAAAACTTTTCTGCCTCAGTCTTCACTGGCATACTCACTTCCCACACCTCTCAAGGGGATGGACCACAAGATGGGGGCTAGGGGAGCAAAGTCCCTTCCGATGTGAGAGAAGATCAGGTTCGTGACCTGAACATAGAGAAGTTTATGGGGCCTGAAGAGATCCATCCGAGAGTTCAGAGGAAATTGGCTGATGTAGTTGCCAAGACACTCTCCATAGTGTCAGAAGTTCAAAATTGATAGTTCAAAAGTCTTGGCAGTAAGGTGAAGGCCTTGGTGACTGGAAAAAGTGCAACATTGCACCCATTTTTTAAAAGGGTAGAAAAGAGGAACCTGGGAACTACCAATCTGTCAGTTACACCTCTGCGCCTGGGAAGATCATAGAACAGAACCTCCTAGAAGCTATGCTAAGGCACGTGGAGGACAGGCATGTGCTTCAAGACAGCCAGCATAGAGTCACCAAGGGCAAGTCCTGTCTCACCAACATAGTGACCTTCTCTGATGGAATGACTATATCAGTGGACAGAGCTATGGATGTCATCTATCTGGATTTCTCCAAGGCCTTTCACACAGTTCCTCATAACATCCTCCTCTCTAAATTAGAGAGATATGGATTTGATAGGTGGACCGTTCAGTGGACAAGAAATTGGTTGGGTGGTTGGAGTGTACTGGTCAATGGCTCAATGTCCAGATGGAGATCAGCAACAAGTGGTTTTCCTCAGGGGTCTGTGCCGTTACCACTGCTGTTTAATATCTTCATCAATGACATAGGCAGTGGGATTGAGTACACCCTCATCAAGTTTGCAGATGACACCAAGCTGACTGGTGAAGTTGGCACACCTGAGGGACAAGATGCCATCTAGAGGGACCTGGGCAAGCTGGAGATGTGGGCCCATGTAAGCCTTATGAGGGTCAACAAGAACAAGTGTAAGGTTGTGCACCTGGGTTGGGGCAACCCCCAATATCAAGACAGGCTGGGTGATGAAGGGATTGAGAGCAGACTTGTGGAGATGAAACATGGGGGTAATGGTGGATGAAAAGCTGGACATGAGCTGGCAATGTACACTTACGGCCTAGAAAGCCAACTGTATCCTGGGCTGCATCAAAAGAAGCATGACCAGCAGTTCAAGGGAGGTGATTCTCCCCCTCTACTCTGCTCTGGTGAGATTTCACCTTGAGTACTGTGTATACCTCTGGAGTCTTCAGCAAAAGACATGGACCTGTTGAAGCAGGTCCAGAGAAGGGCCACAGAAATTATCAGAGGACTGGAATACCTCTCCTGTGAAGAAAAGCTGAGAGAGTTGGGGTTGTTCAGCCTGCAGAAGAGAAGTCTCTGGGAAGACTGTATTGCAGCCTGTCAGTACTTAATACAATACAATACAATACTACAATACTACAATAAAGATGGGGACAATCTTTTTAGCATGGCCTGTTGCAACAGGAGAGGGAGTAATGGTTTTAAACTAAAAGATGGTAGATCTGAGCTAGCTATAAGGAAGAAATTTTTTACAATGAAAGTGGTTGAACACTGAAACAAGTTGTCCACCGTGGTGGCAGATGCCTCATCCCTGGAAACATTCAAGGTTAGGCTTGATGGGGCTCTGAGCAACTCGATCTAACTAAAGATGTCCCTACTCACTGCAGAGGGTTTGGAATAGATGACCTTTAAAGTTCTTCCAACCCAAAACATTCTATGATTCCATGGTTCTGTCATCAATATTCTCAAAACTGTAACGAGCTCTGATACTTCAGTGGCAAGGCACCATAAATACTACAAATATCCCTCCATTTGCTGTGGTATCAATTCATTCTGAAATAGTAAAATTTTTAACATTTAATTTTAAACATTTAACTTCAACATTTGACATAAATAACTTGTGCCGCATCATTTGGCTCACTGTTAGAATAATAATATTAACAGAGATTATGTGAGGAGCATTATCAATATTTTTATAGAAGTGAATAAAAACCTCCTTATCAGAACAATCATCTCACTGCAGAATGTATTCTGAGTCCTGCCAGATAACCCAAGCTGTTTGATTTTACTTTTGAATCTCTGGTTGAGCTGAAAGATGTGTGAATACTCATGTACCTAGACAGCTTTCTATTATCTCTACATCCAAGTAGACTCAGAGTATAAATTAAACCTTTCAAAGTCAATTGTAACTTACCCTCATTAAATTGGCTTGAGATTATTCAGCGTGAGACAATAGCATATAACTAATTTAAACATTGTGCTGACAACTGCTTCTTTTC
>NW_010186055.1:9795-28942 GCF_000695765.1 Mesitornis unicolor
CCCTTTCTTTTTTCATAATGTTTGCTTTTGACAGCTGCCAGAGCTGCAAGAATAAGCACATAAGACTTTTGATTTTTTAGAGGGGGGTAGAGCTATGATGCATCCAAATGTGTGATATACTACTATATAAATACTACTTTATCCTGAAGTGTCTCATATCTAACCAGAAGGAGGCGAATCAACTTGGATGAAAAGGCAAGTTGAAAAAAGTTGTGCAGACTCTGATGGATATCCAGTTTGTACCCATTCAAGAAAGTTGTTGCTAGTGTTTAGTATGCACTCAGAGCTCTTAGTTTCCTAAGATAGTAGAATACAAAAACTAGCATTTGTGTGAGGGTCAATGGCAACAGAACAAGATCTTCCGCAGAGGCAGGTGAAAGCAAGTCATGCTGCAGGGTTCTTTTCATTTTTCCTTGAATATTTCTGATATCTTGAAGATCTTATTTTCTCAATGATCTTTCTCTCCAAAGAAGTTCCTTTTGAGGAACATTTCTGAAGGGCAGTGAACTCCAGGGGCTATCCTGACAGCTTCTACATCTTCTGGAGGGGTTACTATGTAGCATAAAGGTAACTTCAGGCTTTGGAAGCTTTAAGAATTGGAGAGGTACATTTGCTTATATTGGTGAGTATAGACAGATGTATTTGGATGAATCACTTATTTTAATTAAATGAAACAAACTGTTAGTCACCTCTCAGTTTGGTCCATACAGACTGAACAAACTTAAATCTTTAGCAATGCAAGTAATAAACAAATGAAAATGAGGTTGGATTTAGCACTTTATTTTTCCTAATGCCTCACATGGATTATTCTTCCTTGAGTTATACTGTACTCATATCATTACTGTCTAGTTTCAAGTCTTTCTGGCTTACTGTAGCATTTGCTTTTGTATATCAGTTCCTTTTCCATTTATTTTCCCATTGTCCCTCTATTTTTCCTAATTTGACAATTTTTTTTTCAATCAACTTCCAATAAGCTTCCAATATTTATAACCCCATATGTTATTTGTAAAGAGATCTATTTGCTCTGAGGTGTTTCTTGGTTCAAATAATACTAGGAGATGGTTTTCTAGATCACTTTCTTGAAGGCAGCTTCTTATTTCAAATTAATTTTACCTGGAAACCTGTTCAGTCTTAAAAAAAGAAAAAAAAAGGAATTTAAGCTAGTCAAGGATAATGACACACCTCTAGGAAAAAATAATTAACGATCACTTCAGCTGGCATCTTTCCCTTTTTGACAGTTGATCTCAAAAGCAAGCAGGTTTCAGAATAAAAAGCCTCAGTGTTTTAAGAAAATGTTTAAATTAGTCATATGCAATCATATGAGGCATAAAAAGCTTGAGCCAAGTTATTGAATGTAAGATGTGACTATTTTTTTAAAAACCCTAATTTATATATTCCTATCTAAGATGGGGGAGTAATAAAAGATGCATGTCTATCAAAGTTCTCACACTCTACTTTTTATACATTGTAAAAAAAAAATTACAAAGGATTATGAGTCTTTATGTACTACTGGAATACAGTGCCCAGCAGTCATTGAAAGTGCCCCTTAGTCATGGAACTTTGATTTGAAAATGGTGTAGCACTAAGTAAAATCTTCTGATCATTAGGCTTACACCAAATAAGTATCTGTGACAAAAAAAGGCATCCTGAGAATTTAATGGCAGTTAGATTCTTTAATTTTGCCCTGTTTCTAGGTTGTACTTCTGACTCCATTTCCTGCTGGTCAGCTCCTGATTTCAGCTTATCTCTAATTCTGGTTCTTTTGAGTGTCACTTCTTGATTTCTGCTTCCCAGCTTTGGTATATTCTGCCCTGACAGTGGCTTTCTCTAGGTCAACCTTCTCCTAAGCATGATTTCAATATCCTGTAACCCTGATCATAGCTGTAACACTTGCTACTCAACAGTTCATAGAGTGGAGCACCTCAGATATGTTTCATACAGCTCCTGTTCTGTTGGAAGAACAGAGGACCAGTCTTAACAGCCCAGCTTACTTTTTTTTGCACACTTTCTGTTTTTTTTTGTATTTGAATCACCCAGATACAGGACAGAGATATAGTATTTTATTTAAAGAGAACAGCTCTGTTTCTAAATATAAATTTGGCAGCTGATGTGTGTTTAGATCTGCCTTACTTTTGGCTGTCTTGCATTGACAGACGATACATGGAAACACTGGAATCCAAGATGATGCTGAAATTTAGAAATTTTGAAAGATCTGTATGTAAGAGTTCAAGCAATCTTCAGATTTTTTTACATTTTTGAAATAGCAAAAATTGTTGATTAAATATATCTCCTTCTGTTAAATTTTACAGAAGAAAAACATTTCAGGAAAAAACCCAATTTCTTAAAAGTGAATCCCTTCCCCAATAATGCCAAATCCCTTTTTTTCGTCAAAAGTTGTAAAGAATTTACTTCTTGTAAGATTAAAACACAGGAATATTTCCAATTAACTCTCTACAATATGCTTTAATTAGATAAAATATTGTAAGATATTTATGTTGGCATAAACTATATAAGCTGTACAAGGTTCCTTTATTTCTTCCTCAGTCTTTCCAAATTTACATATCTCCTCCTGGTGCAATAAATATTTTAAATGAAACAGAAAGACATAAGCATAATTAAAAGTACTGTTGCAGCATCTCCTCATAAATATTTTATAAGTTTTTACA
This sequence comes from Mesitornis unicolor, assembly GCF_000695765.1. Classification (NCBI taxonomy): domain Eukaryota; kingdom Metazoa; phylum Chordata; class Aves; order Mesitornithiformes; family Mesitornithidae; genus Mesitornis; species Mesitornis unicolor. The sequence goes on from NW_010186055.1 coordinate 12,462, forward strand.
TTAAAATAATATGAGTCTGAACACAGTGAATTTGATGGGTATTAGAAGCATCTGTTGAATACTTGTTAAAGAATAAATTCAATTTCATTGAATGATAATTTACAAAGCACAACACAAATCTTTGGATAATAGGATGTGTCTCATAATACTACATTGTTTTTTATACCTCAAGGAGATAAGACTGACTGTTTTATTTCATTCTGTAAATTATTTCAAAATTCATATTGCAGTAAGATGACTCTTGAAATTTTCTAGGCAAAAAGTTTACATCAATAAGAAGTTATTACTGTATTATTTAGGATAGTATGTTTACATACAAAAAAACAAATTTCTATGTATTAGGCATCTCATTGGGTAATTCAGTCAGATACTTTCTGGTTATACTATAATGAGACAGACATAGTGAAATTGACAGTGTACTGAACAAAAAATCTTGACTGTTAGGAAATCTAAAACCAGAAAAGATGAAGAAGACCTATCCAGCTTATATTCTGAAAATCCAGCAAATATTCTGAATCTCTGCTTCCACAGGATAGTGTCAGCACAGTTAGAGATCTAACTTGTGCAAACATAACTGTATAAGCATTTTAAATATGAAGATATTCAAATAAGCAGTGTGGTGTTAGCCTAATTATCCAACTGTATAAATTAATACATGGTTAAAAACACAGCTAAATAGACAGAAAGGAATTTGACATGGGCATGGGATTCTTATGTATTTGTTCTTCAGTTCAAATCAAGAAATTAATTCAAAAGGATCAACAAAGGCACACTTTCTAGTGTCAAGTCCTGTCATGCGTTTCAAACAAATGGTGGTCACTAGTTCATGGATATTATTTATTTTATTTCACTTCCACGATGCACGAGGGCATCTGGTATGCTGGAGGTCTTATATTCTTTTAGGGAATTTGTTCTGCAAATGGAGAAAATCTGTTGGAAGCATGATTCTGGGAAATCTTCTTTCAAAGTAAGTTCTTCTGGTATAGGTTAAAAATGTACGTGTCTAAGGCTGTATAGCACAAACTTCAATGTGTTTCATATGGTTCTTGGTTTTATGCAGGTATAGATGTTGTTCTGCAAGCTTATCAGTATACTGTAGTTTATAGGTCATCATCTTTTTATGCTGACCATTGTTCCTAGGATGATGTTTTAATGTATATATTAAATGTTTATAGACATATAATGGTTGTTAATTTTTGATTGCAATAATGGGCTTGCAATCCAAATGATTTTATGCAAAAGGTGAAGATGTTATATAGCTGCAATGCATCATGGACTTTATGGTAACTTATTAAAATCTCTTTTGAACTTATGAAATATATCCTAATTGAAGTGGCTTATTAAAAGTTCAGCATATGATGGGACAATCACTTATCTCTCAGAATCCGAAAGACCACATTTATTGTGGAAAGTAAATTCAGCATAAGTAAGGATGAAATGGAAGAAACTACAGAGTTGTAAAAATCTCTAGACAGGATGTGAGTGACATCATCATAACCTGAGAAACCAATGTATGAACTGTTCTAGACCATGCCAATAATGGAAGCAAGATTCATTTAATTGAATAGTATACAGATGAAGTCTGTTGTGCTTTACAACAAACTTGTTTTAGTGCTCTTTCAATGGCAGAGGGTTTAAAAACAGTTTTGTGAGTCATGTGAGTTCTTCAAAGTAGGTATAAAAATTGACTATTACAGGCTTACATTAACTTGAGGAAGATAGTGTTAAACATTGTATAGGAAAGTATAAAGTAAGATTGTGTATTTTTTCCTAGACTATATGAGGAAATGATTAAATAATATCACTGAGCTATGAGAGGTGTAGAAATTATTTACAGTTCCTTATGAAAACCTGGGACTAATATGCAGAAACAAAGAAAATACTAATCTTTCTTAGGTTTTCTTCTTTCCATTTTAAAATCAAATCAGCATTTTACGAAGCAAAACATTGATGTTATTTCTTTCATATGTACATGCCAAAGCAAGATGACCAACAAATGTAAAAGGTAGTATCTTGAGAAAAGTATTTTTAAAATAAAAAATGGTTTTACACATGATTTCTCATTGACGAAAACTTTTTTTTACTTTTTTTTAAGCATGCTGACTTATTTCAGAGTCTCTTTGGTGTGCTTCATGACTGCACTTTAAATTTATTTCTATTTGTGTAGTCTATATCTGCAATTTTATTATGGACACAGACTTTATAAAGTTTATTAAAAGCTTTTAGGGCTGTAATAACTTCCTCAAAATACTGTCAAAATCCTTCAAATGAAAACAAAATTAATATTATTACATTTCAGTCCACTCATATAGCATACCTTCATTGACTTTTATCTTCTTAATAAAGCAAATATATGTAATTCTCATTTTTCATATGTGAATTTATAAGAATTTTAACTAGTCTGTCTTCTCAGAATTTCTTCCTAGTTAAGATACTAATGTGACAAGGACCTTTAAATGGTTCATGTAATTGTGTGCAAGTTTATGTGTGAAGATGCAGTGACACGTAGCCACTATTTTTATACTTAAAATGAAGGCCATAACAAATCCTACCAAGCACAACAAACTGCATAAAACTACAAGATTTAGTGTTTTGTGCTCCAAAACCTGTGGTCAGACACGTCTACACACCACTAGAGATCTGATATCTACATAAAGGAGAGAAGGACGGAAGCGATTTCATTCCAGGTAACAGAGCTGAGCTGAAGGAATACCTCACCTCATTTCTTTACCATTACTTCTGCCATTCTGTACCTGCTAATTAGCTGGCATCAGACTTTCCTAATTGCTTAGTTACAGCATTATTTGGAAAGAAAATCTCTTAAGCCCAGCCCAGGTGCAGTACACTGTTCCCTTGCATGCACAACACAAAGAAGGATCAAAAGAAAGAGAAAACACAAAACAGAAGAAACAGACTTGCTTTTATCATTAATGAAATTACCAAAATTCCTTTTATGTAAGAATATGTATTAATAATTTGTTATTCAACCAACTATTTGGTTTTTTTTCACACCAAATAATATAAGCTGTCTCTGCTCATTTTGTCTTATACTACTTTTCTAGCTTCTCTATACTAAGTGTTCTTTGTCTCCTCCTCTATTTCGGAACTATTTGTGAATAAGCAGGTTTTCTATTTAAAAATGTAAACAGGCCCTTGTACTGCAAATGATCTGTAACTTAAACTTTACATGCTAAAAGAAAGAATTTCATTCCTGAGGGAGGTCACTTGATATTGCTTCTAGAAACCCTTCAACTGATAAATCTCTCATTAAATTAGACACCTCCACAGTTGGGAGAATTGCCTTTTATGAGCCTATTGTGAATTTTTAACTATAAGTGCAAGGAGCAACTAGCTTTTAAAAATTATTATGTAAAACATTACTAAGTTCTGGAACCAGGATAATGATTTCAGACACTATGGGAAAAAGCTAACTGTTTTACTAAAGGAATTTCTTGCCACACAATACCTTGTAAGGTATTTAATAAATATTTTATTAATTGTTCAGTTCCTAGAGTACATGAGCTACAACTAAAGACATCAACACAAATAAATGTGTTTTCTGTAATAGCATGTAATATTGAATAATAGGTTACCTTGTTCATATCAATATCATCAAAATCAAGTATAAGGGTGAAACAAAGTGAAACAATATTACTGTCTGTTAGTTGTAGTATTTGCAGAACAGCAAATGGCCTCCACCTGTCACATCTCTAAGACAGCTAAATATTCTGCTACCAAATCATATCAAATTTTGGGAGCAAATTTTATGTATAGGCCAAAAAAATCTCTGCAAGTTCCTGTATGAAAAAAAAGCAATGGATCGATAGGTCACTATTTAATTTAAATTCAAGAAGGAATTTGCATTTAATGGAGGGAAATTAGCACTATCTTAGTGAGTACAAACTAATAAGTATCAATCTATCATTCTTTGCATGTATATGTTCTTACAAAATCTTAATTAAGGATAGCTATGGGCTATATCATTCAGACAGATCTATAAGATATCTATCAATTCTGATGATAAATATTCAGCATTTCATGCCACCTGAGAATCCTGTAAAGGGTTGTCTGCCACCTATAACATCCCTTAACATTTTCAATAGCCTATTGCAATCTTTCACAGGGACAATGTTTCCTTCTCCAAAGATACCCTATCTTGTTACAGGACAACAACCTCTCATTTGAACAAGTGCATTAAAAACAAACAAACAAACAAAAACCCAACAAAACACCAAAAACATAGCAGCAGCAAGAAAATCTGCAAAAAACTGTGGAGAGTGAGGTTCAGTGAGATCATAATAAAAGTTTAAATTTAAGCAATTATGGCTAGCAATGCCCTCCTGACTTAATGAAATTGTTCCTCTTCTAGACCAGATAACTGAAGGTAAATATTTTCTTCTGTATCTGAAGCCTCTGATACAGTCTTTCTTTGACTCACTGACTACCAGTGCTGCAGTATAGTTATATTTCTTTGGGTTCTGAACATTAAAAAAGATTATCTAAATAATTTAGAATTTATGACTTCGATATGCATATTATGCAAATAACATTACATACTTGTATATCAGAACATGTAGACTGTCATTACTAAAATTCACACACAGATCATTTTTCAAGGCACTCGGTACCTCCCAAAAGTTTAAGATAGTATTTAATGTGTATTGGAAGTTATAGTTTCAAGCCTTTGAGGGATTTGATCAACCTTGAACATTGCACAGTACTGTCAACTTACCATGATTAATGTGGGAATTGTGGAACTTTGTCAAGGTTGTTCTGGATCCTCAGCTGTCCAAAGAGAATGAAAATAGCAAATGAGCAATTAACCTTGCTGTATAAAATTGTTTGTTAAAAAAAAAAGCAAGCTTAAACAGACAGTAGCGGTCTGACAGCAGACAGGATTACATCACTATATTCTTCAGTTACCTGAACACTGAGTAACACCTTGACTGTGGACATAAAGTTCTTGCCAGTTGTCTTCCCTTAATACATTTTCTATCTTCATCATATCTTTTTATTAATCTTATTGTTTACCTTTTGTTTTTTACCTTCTCTCTATAAAACATCTGACTTAACTAAAGTTAAAGAGTTCATCTTCTTTAACTGTATTACTAACCTATGTCTAGGAAGGCAATATGAAATCAATGGTTTCAAAAGTTCCATGCCAGAAAATTCAATTCTTTCAGTGGCAGATAAAACTATGTGATATGCCAGTCCCTTTCCAGCAGCAAGGACGCATGGGAAAGTAGAATTCAAGACCAAAATTGTCCTCTCTATCTTTTCTAATCCCTTTTTACCTCAAATGGATTTAGGAATGTTTTCTGTTGGAAGTAGCAGCAACAATTTTCAAAATTTTGAGGTTTTTTGTCTCCTAAGGATAGTTAATGCCATATAAAGTGAAAGAGAAAACAGGAAATGCTCACATCAAATCCTTAATTATTGTTACAATAATTTAACTAGGTTTCCAGAGTTAATTCTGTGCCTAGACAATGGCTAAAAATCTTTTTTTGTTATTAGTGATGTCTAATACAATGAAGGGGATCTAAGGATAGCTTGGTCTGAAAAAAAAATTATTGTTAATATTATGAGTAAGGCTTTTTCTTTTTTTTTTTTTTAAATTATCTTCTTTCTTCATTTCCTTCTTATTTTAATCAATCGCTAACTCTTTCAATTGAAGTACTGAAATTTTCTCTCTGAATAAAATATCCTCTGAGGTAATTTCAAGTGGAATATTTCTTTTACAGCATCATCTGTAAATGATGTGTTTTTCAGGAAAAATAAATTGACTGGATCATTGGTGCAAACTAGCACAACAGTTCTTAATGTTATGAATGTACAGATCAGTTTAGAGACTGTTAAGCACTTCTTCAGGTTGAGTAAAATTTTAAAAATAAATAGACTATCTGGAAAAAAACCACATTTTTGCATTTCAAAGGATAATTCTATATGTGCTCAGACTCAAAAATATTTAAAGATTAAATATAATTCAAACATTCAGTAGGTACATCCCTGAGCCTAATATACCTAGGAGAAGACAAAAAAAGTTTAGGATTTGACTGAAAAATTAAGTTAGCTTGTAAAACCCTTGGTTACTTCCTATTCAATGTATTCTTCCTGTAGTGTCCACAGATGTATTTCTTTTTTCTCTCATGTTAAAAAGGATTACCATTTTGAAATCAAAGGAACTTTATTGTCTGTATGCCAGACAATCAGCTCTATTCGCTTCATACAGGACACAAGAAGAGTTTTTAAGCCAGCAGACAAGCCACAGCTCATACAGAGAAATAGAGGCAGTGGTTGGCTAGGACTGAATTTCTTCTGTGGAAAAGACTTTGCACTAGGGTTTTTGTGTTTTTCTACTAGGTGCACAAAGATTTCGACAAGCTACAGGGACTATCCACCTTGTAATAATATATACTTGAAAGTGGAATTGAAGTTACATTTAAAATCTTACTATGTTTCCCCATTTTGCACACTTAATTGCACAAATTAAGTCTTAGGAACACTGGTTTGAATACACTATAAATCTGACAGAATAAAAACAGAGCAATCCCCCTCCCATTTATTAGAAAAACAAATTTCAATTATTTTAAGTGTTCGTTGGTCTTTCTATTTGTCTAAAATTTTTTGTATTCACTACCAGTTGTTACTGTTGAAAACATTTTGAAACATTTCCCAGTTTCATGTCATGCTTGTCTTGATTTCTTCCAAAAATTATAATGTCATCATAAATATCCAAAAACTCTATACACCATTACATGATGTTAATTAAACCTTGATATTTCTCAAGTGCTGATGAAATTTCAAACATCAATCTTCTATAACTGTGTGGTTTTGCATGTGTTGCAAATGGTGTGTTGATTTTATATTTAGACTCAGGCTCAACCAGTGTTCACAAAGAATCTGAGAGCTCTACTGTTTCCTAACTTGGTTCCTGCAGACAGTTAAAAAAATGAAGGCACTATAATCAACAAAACTGATACACAGTTTTAGAAGATAGAGAGAAGTTTACTGCCATGATACTGCTCCCTTTCTGCAAACTGAGGTAGTCTGTACACCAGACTCTACCCAGTTTTCCCCACACTTTTGTTAGCATATTTTAGTCTGGAATTATCAGACCGCCTTTGTGCAGTCAAGAGTGCAGTCAAGTCCCTGTTAGCAGTGCCCTTCTATATGTTCAGGTTTTAGTTCCTCGGGGACAAGAAATTCCTCTCACTAAAACATCTTTTATACAACTGCAAACAAATAGTTCTGCTTTACCAATCCTCTTAGTAGGCAGATGAAAAAATACACTAAATCATGCACATTAATTTTATATAGATATATACATACATAAACACATATCTACATATATACATATTTGACCACTTATGTAAGGTGATGAATCAGTGACTATGAGTAACAGAGGAAAGGACTGTCACTAGGATTCATCACTCATCACTTTCCAGTAAATAGCTCTGAGAACAGGAGGCTGAGTTCCAGCATAGGTCCTTTTTAGGTACATGACAGACAGACTCTGTCTTGGTCTTTCTTCTTAAGCCCTGTCTAACCTATTAAAATATTTCAAGCTAAGAGATTCACTAGTGAACATAACAAAAAAATGGAAGTACACAAGTTATAGCACCTTTATGATGTGCTATCTTGTAGCAATCGACTTATTTTCTTAGCTAGACAGGGTCTGCAACCTATGCAACCTTTCCTATGAAAGGAGAATTTAACACTGACTCTATAGGTATTTTTCTGAAGTTCTAAATAATAGCTTTTCTGTCCTCACAGGAGAAAGAGAAAAGTAGCCTTTGATTTGGAAATCTGATCAGTTTATTCTCTGAGCAGTAGCAAGTTTTTTTCTCACAATTTGCTCAAAAAACTGTGTATACACACACACATGTATACTGTAGCCACCATTTCACATATAGATACATAGTTCAGTAATAATTCACTGCTTTGATTTGCCTCATTTGTCTTTCACCACTTTTTAATCTTAAAGAACTATAAGGTACCTGAATACCTAATATTTAGACATATCTCCAATGTTAGATAAGGACTGATGATAAATCAAAAATCTAGGGAAATCTGACAACCTGGAAGAATTTTAAAGAACATTTGAAATATTTCTATAACTACATATACCGAGATCATCACTTTATAGCATGGCATCTGCTAGAAAACAACTTTCAAAAAGTTTCCATTCTTTCATAGATACACATCTGCAGCTCCTACAGATGTAATACAATAGAGCTTAATTTTCTGTAATACTGTTCATTCAAACCACATCTCTAGGAACTTTATGGGGGTGAAATAGCAGATGGAGTGAGAAATTAAAGTGCGGTTTTACAATGAAGTGCCTACAAAATGGTTCTGTGGGGTTTTGTGTTTAGTGTGTCTCACTGATCACATAACAAATTTGATTAAGCTAGCTTAGTTTATGAAAAACCTATTGATTTATTTCTTAACTACAGTGCTTCAGACTCCATCTAGGCCCTGAAAATCAAATCAAGCTGAGTTATTTCCTCCATATGCATTTTCAAGACTAATATAAGATTGTACAAAGGCAAGGCAAGGACAACCTGGAAGAACCATAGGTACAATAGTGCAAGAAACATGAAGAAGGTCCTAAAGATGGTGTCATCAACAGCAGTTTCAAACACACCAGTAACTTATCTGATCATTGGCAGAACTGGGGGACATATGACTGTTTTTGAAAGTAAAACCAGGGTGTGTGCAGTAGATCAGCTATACTAAGTCCAGGAAATTCCTAACTGCTTGCTTTGGTAGTATCACATGATGTGAAATATTGAGTTGATAATTCATGTCTAACACAGGTTGGAAATACAATCTCAGGAAATTAGAATCTTCTTCCAAGGACATTAAATAACAGATGATGCATCTTTATTCTGTCACAGGAAAAAAACCACCTCAAAATCAGTCATGCCAATGGGAAATTGTAAACCTTGTAATAAAGTTTTCAGGTGAGGTTTGGGGTTTTTTTTTGTAGTTGTTTTCTTGGATTTACTTTAGTCTTTTCTTGTCCCTACCGTGTATATAAATAATAACTAAGATACTTCACTTGATTTCATTACTTACAACTGTAAATATATTTTCATTTGCTTATATAAAAACAAACTACTTTGAAAGCATTGCAGCAACTTAAAAATATCCTTCCTCTGATTAATCAGTGGAAATACTACAGAATTCACTCCCGTTCAAAAAGTCTGCATTCAAGACCTCAGAGTCTTGACAGCCCTTCAGTCCTCATCTAGAACACTTATCAAGGAACCGCACACCTTATTGAGCAGATGGTATCCAGAAAACTGTTAGAAGAGTTTAACTCTGTGAGAAAATATGAGCTGAGCTGGAATTTCATTGGAGTCTAAAAACTGTCTTTGTTATGAAAGCACTCTGAATAGAATCAGACCTGAATGGCAGAACTGTGCAGGATTCAACTGAATCATTGCTGGCAAGAAAACACATGACCTGTCTGCTAGATAATTTGCTATTCACAACCTGACCTGACAAAAAGAAAATTTGTTATAAAAAGTGAACCACGTGAAAAATTTTTTACCAAGGAGCAGTAATGGAGTAAATAACATTATGTAGCAACTCATATTACCAACATATGACACTGTAATGCAAGGACAGAGTATAATTTAGTATCCTGTATTAGATGTCACTCCTATAAAACTGCTTTCAGTGCTCCATATGAGAATGTAAGAACTGCCATAGGAGGTCAGACCAACACTTCACCAAACAATGCCAATAGAGGGGAAAATGATGTATGAACATATCTGTGAAATTTGACTCAAGATTCAGTTCAGATACTTTGCTTTTGTCTTTTCTTTTTTTTTTTTTTTGTGTTTTTTTTCCCCTCAAAGTATTTCCAGTCACCTGTGGGCTTCTTTAAGACCAGGTCTTCTCACTGAATGCTGTGCAACTAGGAAGAATGACCTAGTACCAAATCAAATGTTTTCATGTTCTACGCACGAACAAATTATGCCTATTTGCTTTAATCAGACTATGGAATATTAAAATTTCTTCTCATGTTGTCATATTGGGTTTTGAGTTTTTGAGATAGTTTTATTCTATTTATGGTTTTGATGTATGAGTTTTTGTTCTTTTTTATTATTTAGTTGCTTGAGTAATGTGTGAGTAACAGAGGTTTAATCATTCTGTTTGCTTTACTACTATGCATCATTAACACACAAATAGTTCTAATTAAAGATCACTGAATGTAAAATATTAATAAATCTTTATCACTTAGGGATCATGCTGTGGAAGAAATACTTTTATTTGGTGTGTTTGACAGAGTTTGGGCATGCTTAATAGCAATGTCATTGTGACTTTCTGAGGTAGTCACATAGCTTGTTGCTATGTCAGTTACCTCAGAAAGGGATTGTGTTGTTATGACTGGAGGCCTGGGAGTCACACACTGCTGTCTTTAAATAAGTTTTACTATGGAAAGTTTCAAAGAATTCAAGATTGTTTTTCTTTTTTATTTTTCCCTGCCTCTTGCTTCAGTAACTAGTTTATTTAGGAAGCAGAATGTATCATCATGGTTCATCATCATGGTTCATCATCAGGTCAGATTTTATAAGTAAACACATACAACAAATTATTGAGGAGATACTTCAAGCTATATTAATTTCACTGAAGACTTCTTTTATATATTGCAAAACTCAAAAAAACCAAGTTGATATGACATTTAGCTGAAATAGAATAATCTTGGCTTTCAGCTGGGTTCTTATCATTATTTCTGATCATTGTACTCCTCTAGAATAAAGAGCTTTGAGAACTGAAGCTAGAACACAAGACCTTCCTACACTGGATTTGGTCACATGGCTTCTTATTTTCTCTTCCTCTTCCACCAAATTGTGCTTTATTGTTGCACAATTTCAGAAGACTTTAGATCTGGAGGATATTATGATTTTCTTACCATTTGATATCTTTGAGGAAGTGGAATATCTAATTTTATATTTCTCCACTTTGAGAAGGGAAATAAATAATGAGTCCTATAAGGAGCAGACTTTCTAAATAAATTTTATTAAATTTTATTAAATTATAAAAAGTTTATAAATTTGTAGAAGACGAGTGTCAGAGGAAGGAGCCAGGCTCTTCTCTCTGATGTCAAATGATAGGACAAGGGGAAATGGGACCAAGCTGGAGCATAGAAGGTTCCATGTGAACATGAGGAAAAACTTTTTTACTGTAAGGGTGACAGAGCACTGGAACAGGCTTCCCAGAGAGGTTGTGGAGTCTCCTTCCCTGGAGACATTCAAGACCCACCTGGATGTGTTCCTGTGTGACCTAGTCTAGGTGATCCTGCTCTGGCAGGGGGGTTGGGCTAGATGATTTTTCGAGGTTCATTCCAACTCCTAATATTATGTGATTCTGTGATTAAGCATCTTATCAGTCTCAACTGGTATTCAAAAGCCTCTAATCTGCATGTATCAAAATGGATGAAACACTAAAAATTTGGTTCTGAAGAATTAAATGATTCTGTGATTTTGTGATACAGCCCATGCACTGTGAGTAGTTAAAAGAGACAAACTATGCCCAGGGCCCTGGAAAATAACCTTTTATGATTTTTAACCAGTTTAGTGTGTTAATATGATTAAACAGACAATTTGTGAATTTGATTTAAATAAGATAAGTAAAATTTGATGAGTAATCTCAAGCCATTATACTGAACATAAATATAACTTCAAGATTTTGTTGTATGGTTTCGTAAAGACATTGGAGGTCTCAAGGCCTCTATTATTCTTAATTATACACTCTGAGTAACTGTATATATAAAAAGTCTCAAGTAGAACAAATCGCTTCCTCAATTCCTTACAAATGGAAAGGGAATTTTATTCCAGAACTGATTGTTGTTCACTGGGAAGGAACCCATGTTATAGTAACTGACTATTGCATATCAAATGAACATTTACTTCAGTAGACTTTCTGCACAATTAGATAGTATTAGATTTCATCATTTCCTTGTGAGATAATTTCTAGTTTCCACCTCAATAAGTAGCACAGTTTTTAAACCCATTTAATGTAAATAGTCTTCAAATTATAAGCTTAAAAATTTACCAGAGTTTAATATATGTTTGAAGATATTTTTATTGACTGGAACTTAGTAAGCAATTTTGTTCTTATATATCTGTGTAGGTGCTCTTATCATCATAAGACAATCAGTTCCAGTGCTGGCATGATCCACAGCGGAGAACACTAGCATGGTGTTCGGGGGGCTTTCCCAAACTGAGGGAACCTTAGGGAAGAGCTGAGAAAGCTGCCAGGAGCCCACAGCTCACATGACAGCAGCTGATGAGACCTGGACAGGGCCAGAAGCAACAGTGGCCAACCTCCCTCCCCCCCAACATATAAAAGAAGCCCTTAGTGAGCAGCAGGGACCAGGACAGGTGAATAGGGCATGGCATGTCAGAAAGGGCATGATGTGGCAGTTTGCTCTGCAGTTTGCATGAAAGGACTTTCAGGAGGGACACTGCCAGCTCAACCGGGGAGCGCTGGTATCCACCTAGCAGAAAGCCATGGCTTCTCTAAGCTCTGCACCTACCATGACTGATTCAGCTTCCCAGACAGAGCTCTGGTGGAAACACACTGCCACCCAGGCTGCAGGGTGGGACCTGGTCTCACACCAGTATTGGACAGCAACAGTAAGCACACCTATGAAAGGTGAGCCCAGGTAGAGGAATTCTTCTGCTTAGTGGCAGAGTTCTGTGAGGAGGTGGAGAGGTTGGGGAGTATCAGGGAGTGTGAGAGAAAGACAGACTGTTGGAATTGCACCCTGCCCTCCCTTAGGGAGGCCCACCAGGCAGACAGAACATATGATATGGAGGAATCCCTATCCTCTCTGCACCTGGCTGAACACAGTGACTTAAGGGATGAGGGCCAATGGCAACAGATGCATCTCCTCTGTGACTATCCCATCTCCCTAGATGCCCTTGTATAATAGGCACGAGGCTCTGCAAGTGGACTCAAACAATAATGAGGACTATGACTCATCTAGCTTAGAGGTGTATCTGAGGTTAAGTCGGGTCATGCCCTGCATCAAAACTGTTTCCATAAACAAAAGAGGGTGGGTCATTGTCATAGGACACTTATTTCTGAAGGGAAATGTAAGGGATATGCAGACTGGACCCACTTCTTAGGGAAGTCTCTTGCCTCCCTGAGGCCCAGGTTAAAGATGTGAAGAGAAGGCTTCCTACCCTAGTACAGACTTCAGATTATTATCCATTATTGATTTTTCAGGTAGGCAATAAAAAGTTGCAGTAAGAAGTCTGAGGGCAATCAAGATAGACTTCAGGACTTTGGCACAACTGGTTAAAGGATCAGGAACACAAGTAGTGTTCCCTGTCCTTCAAGTTGCTGGAATGATGAGGGAAGAAACAAAAAGAGTCAGCAAACCAATACTGGGCTCCAAGCCTGTTGTTACCAGCAGAATTTTGGAGATTTTGATCCTAGGTTAGATTACAGGACACCAGGCCTGCTGGCAATAGACAAGGTTCACCACTCTCAGAGAAGGAAGAGGTTTGTTGCACAGGGCTCATTGAAAGAGCTTTAAACTGGATCTGAAGGGGGAAAACAATACAACCAGACTCACTAGAGATAAGCATGGGGGCAGCACATCAACATTTGAGGGACAGTGTGCTAGTGAGATCCCTCAGTCTGCCATCTCAGTAGAGGTAGGAGATGGATGCAAAGGTTATTGACATGTTAGAAACCAGAGAACTGCCTGAGAATGGTCACATATGAATTAGGACTTATTCCCACAAAACGGTGGAAGGATCAATCACACAACTGAATTGCATCGGCATCAATGCATACATCATGGGCAAAAAAACAGGAGGAGTTGGAAGCCATTGTGCAGCAGGAAAACTGTGGTATAGTTGCTGTCATAGAAACATAATGCAATGACTTGCAAAACTGGGCTGCTGCAATGGGTGGCTATAAACTTCAGAAAGGACAGGCAAGGAAGGAGAGGTGGTGGGTAGTCTTGTATGTTAGGGATTTGAGTGTTTTGATTGTCTAGACTTAATGATGGTGATATTAGGGCTGAGTGTTTATGGGCAAGAATCAGTGAGTAAGGCCAAGAAGGTTGGAGTCTGTTATATACCACCCAACCAGGATGAAGAAACAGACAAAATATTCTATAAGCAGCTGGGAGAAGTCTGACAATTGCTAGCACTTTTTCTCATGTGGGACTTCAACTTACTAGATGTCTGCTGTAAATACAATACAGCAGAGAGGAAAAAGTCTTAAGATTCCTGGAGTGTGTGGAAGATAACTTCCTGACACAGCTGGTAAGTGAGACAACTAGATGCGCTGTTGGACCTGTTGTTTGCTAAAAGAGAAGGACTGGTGGGTGATGTGATGATTGGAGACCATCTTTGGCATAGCAATCACAAAATGATAGAGTTTTGACTTCTTGGAAAGATAAGGAGGAGAATCAGAAGAACTGCTGCCTTGGGCTTGGACAGGTTTACTCTTCACTGAGTTAAAAACTGTCTGGTTGGCCAAGCACAGAGAGTTGTGGTGAATGGAACTAAATACAGTCAGCGGCCAGTCACAAGTGGTGTTCCTCAGGGCTCAGTTTTGGGGCCAGTTCTGTTTAACATCTTTATCAGTCCTCTGGTCCTCTCAGTAAGTTTGCAAGTGACACCAAACTGTGTGGAAGTGTTGATCTGCTCAAAGGTAGAATGGCACTGCAGAGGGACTTGGATAGGCTGGATTGATGGGCTGAGATCAATAGCATGGAGCTAAGTGCCAGGTCCTGCACTTTGATCACAATAATCCCATGCAACACTACCGGCTTGGAGAAGAGATGCTAGAAAGCTGCCAGGCAGAGATGGATCTAGGGGTACTGGTCAGCAGCCAAATTAATAGGAGCCGGCAGTGTGCCCAGGTGGCTAAGAAGGGCAATAGATAGGGCTTGTATCAGAATTATTGCAGCCAACAGGACTAGAGTTCAACAGGATGTGTACTGTAATCGGCACTGGTGAGACCACACCTTGAATACTGTGTTCAGTTTTGGACCCTTCACTACAAGAAAGCCACTGGGGCCCTGAAGCATTTCCAGACATTAGCAACAAAGCTGGTGAGCACAAGTCTTGTGAGGAGTGGCTGAGGTAACTGAGGCTGTTCAGCCTGGAGAAGAGAAGACTGAGGGAAGACCTTATCGCCCTCTACAAGTGCCTGAAAGAGCGCTGTAGCAAGGTTGGTGTTGGTCCCTTCCCTCAAGTAACAAGCAACAGAAGAAGAGGAAATGGCCTTAAGTTGCACCAGGGGAGGTTTATATTGGATATTAAAAAATTTTTTTTTCACTCAAAGTGCTGTCAAGCATTGGAACGGACTGCCCAGGGAAGTGGTCGAGTCACCATCCGTGGAAGTATTTAAAGAATGTGTAGATGTGGTGCTTTGGAACATGGTTTAATGGTGCACTTGGCAGTCATAGGTTAACAGTCGGACTTGATGACCTTAAATTTCTTTTCCCATCTAACCAATACTATGATTCCAGGATTACTGACACAAGTACTTGAATCTATCATGTGACTATATTTTCCACTAAAAATTCCATATTAAACTCTAGAAAAATATTGTCTTTCAATATTGTATAAAGATACTGTTGAAATTTGAATAAGATCCCAATATTTTCTTCTCCTTATAATTAACTGTTTGCTTGTTCACTTTAGTTGTTTTTCATATGATATAGTTTTTTATATACAGCTATATATCTACCAAGGTAAATATATCATCCCTTGAAACATAACTCAGAAATTTAACTTTAACAAAGAGTTTTCCTTTTTTTAAATTTTATTTTAGTTGTGTTTGTCTGCTGAAATGATCATTTTATATTGCCTTTGAAAGCACCTCAGAAGAGCTATATTTTATGAATTTTATACATTCAGTAATCTTTTTGGAGCCTCTATTATTATTTAAAGCTGTTACTGGGCATAGTGAAGAAAAAATAGACCTCAAACTCTCTAAATATGTCTATTTCACCACTTGATATATGATGTGTGGCTAACTTTTTGTTTATGTGTTGAAGTTCATAAGTTGCTGAAACTGAAAGTTATGGATTTACTTTTGCTGATTGGTGTCTATGACATTGTAGCATCCCCAAAATTACTTTTAGTGTCTGTAAAGTGTGTTTGAAATATGATTTCTCAATGAGTGTGTAAAACTTCTGGCTATATATTTCAGAGTGCACTAGTGCAAAATTATTAAAGTAACGATATAATTTAATAGCTTTTAGTTTTGGAGCACTTCAGATCATCTTCACTGATTAATGGCTGCTGCAGTGCATGCCTGGATGCAACAGCATTCACTTTCTGAGGGCTAAAACATATTCCTTGAACTGATGTCTAAGAGGATTCTGGGGTGTCACAATTGTTATTTTTTGATTGTTTTTACCATTTGCTGAAAGCACCTGAAAGTCTCCTGTTCTGGTTGCTGTAACTGTTATGGTTTAAGGGTTACCAGCC
>NW_010186056.1:0-5196 GCF_000695765.1 Mesitornis unicolor
ATATTATATTTTATAATGGCTAAATGCATCATTGTCTTTGAAACTGAATAAGGTTTTAAATTATTGAGATGTCTTGGTCTTTCAGATAAAAAGTACTAACTAGACATGTGATAAAAAACTTTCAACCAAAAATATCTTACTAGTATCTGAACATAAAAATGCAAGTCTCTATGCATGATATGAGTGTATGAATGTTCATACTCGAAGACTGCACTTTTATCATAGCTTTAGTGAGAATATAAAAACGGAAAATGCACATTATTGCTTTAAATGGGGTCAGATGCTTTCAGTCTAAATCCTCTTTGGATGAGTTTGGTGTTTCTTTGGGTTAATTGATCATTCTCCTAAATATTCCTTATTGCTTCACTTTATCATTTGCCACTAGAATAATGACACTGAAGACCTCGCAACAGAAGTTTCTGACATGGGCCATTGATGCAATAGCAAATAAGCAATTAATTCAAGATAGGCTACTTCAGAAGGGTGGGAAGAAATTGGATAGAAACCAGTTTCCACCATTTAAACTAAACCCAGTAGGAAAGTGAGGATTCCTGTGGTACTTTTACAGTGGATGCAGAGCTGAAGTTGTGGGACTCTTTGAAACTCCACACTCACTTTCAGAAGCAAAAATGCAGTCATCTTTTTGTGTGTTTTATTTGGCTTTGATTTACATCTCATCTCTCTTAGTTCAATATAGATACTAGGGTGTTAATTCAACTGATCTAACTTTAGGTATCTGCTATGTACATATCTTCATATCATTCAGGTTTCCTGTTTTCATTCCCTTTGGCCAGCAGATGTGTGTAACAGTTACCGGTTCATTCCTCTTGGCCTATTTTAGCCTGATCTGCCTTAGGATGAGGTGAATTAGACCCTGTGCATGCCTGTCTCTCTCCATTTGATGATAAAGGGAGTCTGGATCGCTAGCTCAAACGTAGATTATCCGTATTAGATAAGATGCAACTGACCTTAGATAGAGGTTTTCTATAATCTTACAGGTTTGAGAAGGAGGGGTAATGGGAATACTGGTTTTATTGTGGTTTTTTTCACTGACAGCATAGTAAATATGAATATTTTTAAGGCTAGTAAGAGTATAAATAGAGATACTATTAAAAAATAGAGAGATAATTCTGGTATCACAATTATATTCTTATGGTTTTATCAAACGTGACACCAGGAAAAGGCCAGAACCCCATTCAACACTTATGTGTGAAGTATGCATATGTGTGTCTGTTGTAATTTGTGATCTTTAGTGTGAGAAACAACGGCTTTCTTAAGTAGACTGAATGTCAAAAAAGCTCCAGGGGGAAGTGAAGACAAACTTCAGAAGCTACATAATGTGAAGATTTCTGTTGTTAATTTATGCAGATCAGAGGTGGACAGATTTTAAAGTTAGCGATGTTAAAGTTTAAATGTAGCTTAAGTGTGAAATCAGTATTGTATGTTTGATTAATAACACGCAGCGAAAGCAGAGTGCAGTGTAATTTTATACCTATTAGAAATATGAAGAAATTATGTTTATTTCTGAATTTAAAAGTTCCAAAATACAAAATCTTCAGAAAAGCTGTATGTTTTGTAATTGCAATTTGCCGTATGGCTGTTGTGAAATTCCTTGTGTTTCTGATTCATGTAAGTGTGCTGTTCTTTAATAGGAGCTTGGGAGGTAGTGTGAGAGGAGAGGGGGAAAGTGATAGCAAATAGGAGAAAAATATAAGGAAAAGCAGTACTTCCATCATCTTTGGAAGCAAGGGATATTATGATAACTTGTTTTCCTGTATCAAGATGTCATGAAATAATTGAGGATGTTATAACTGTGCTGTCATCCCAGAGCTAAGTTAATTGAACCATATGTGTTATTCAACAGACACAAACTATAAGGAAATTATGACTCAGTAATAATTCTGTTAAAGTACAAAATACAAGCAAAATATTCAACAGATGCTAGAATAGGATATGGAGGTGAAATTCTGATAAAATGAGAATTAGGATATGCGAACTGGCTGCTATGTTGGGTTGGTTTTTTTTTGAAAATGGAGTGAACAGAGGAAAAATGTGGTGTCACATCCTAATCAAATTGCAATGAATGGAAGTCTGCCCTAATGTGAGGAGGCTGACACAAAAGCAGAGACTGAGTTTTTGTATGCACCCCACCAGTGAATATGTTTAACAGCTGTTGCAGTGAGTTTAGAAGGTAAATATTTTGGCAAATTAAATTGAGATTCATTTACATTGAGATTTACATTGGGATGTTTTAATTGAGAACCTTCACAACTTAATTTTAGCTGAAAGTGTATAATGTTGAGGCTTTATTGGTAAATCACATTCTGCTTGTTTAGTCAGTAATTGTATGTAAGAAGATGAAGTTTGCCATTCACAGCTACATGAAAAACCAAACTTAATGGAGAGGTACTAAGTGTGCCTGTAAGTTGGCAAAGTGCTAGATGAGTCCTTTGGTTCAGGCAGTATGCAGGTACTACCAATGTATCAAGCAGTGTGGTGTGTGAGTGACAGGGCAACCTGGTAATTAAATTAGACATTCTGATAATGAAATTTTTAATATTTGCTGTCCACTGTTAGCAATCTCGATTAACCATATGCCAGCCAAACATTCATGGTCTCCGAGTGTGGAAAACACTTCTAGGTCATTCAGATATTAACCGGTTACTAATTGGCATAAATTCTTCTTAGAATGTTCAGTGGTTTACTTTGAACAGCTATGCCTTCATGTTGCAGTATTACATTGCCATGAATTACGAGTTAAATGCAGTCTACATAGTTATTGATTAATTCTTTGGGGTTGTTATTTTTTTTACTTTTAGCAGAAATGTGGTATGTTCATTCCTTTCACAAATATTCTTATCTTTAAAATAAATATGAAAGTTTAGGGAAATGCAGAAGAAGAATTATGTATCCTGTGTAGCAGTCCTGAAACTGATGTTAAATGACTTGACTTACAGTAAAATAATATAATTAGCCTATGGCTATACTGTGCACCATTACATAATGAGTTTGTATTTACAAGTTCATTGATTCCAGCGTTAAGGTCAATCAGTACAGAAAGAAAAACATCCTTTTTTTTTTTCCCTTGTGTTCTGATTACAGAAAGTGCTGGTTGGGTTGGGTTTTTTTTGTTTCAGGTACTTGATGATTGTCTGTTTTAATATCCATCAGTATCCAACTTATTGCAGATAATCAAAGTTCTCCCTTGGCGCATTCTGGAATCATGTCAGAATTTGTGAAGTCAAGGGATTTTTCAGCCTGTGTTTTTCTATTATTGCTTTTATAACATTTGAATTAGGCAGCTGTGGCCTTGGGGAATTTTGTGGTTGCTTTTGCAATTGAACGTATTCATTAATATGGTATTGTATCATAGATATCAGGATGCTACACCTGCAAGACAAATCTTACTAAATTTGCCTTTCAGTTACTTTTTGTGATACTCTGATCCATTGTGTGAAAACCTAATATGTTATTTCAGATTGCAATGGTTTGTATTTCTGACTGCTACTGATTGTGGTGAACAAACCAAGTAAGTTTAACCTTTACTTTTTAAATTTCTCTTATCTTATATAAAGGTAACATAATTATCTTTGAACTCCTCAAATTTTTGTCTGGCTGAAAACGTAACTTGAATAAACATCCTCTACTCCAGATTGTCTGTTTTATTTCTCCTTTCCACTTTGTGCTATTCTGGGGAGGTTTCAAAGGGAGACTCCCTGAAGTGCTGTTTGAACAAGGGTGGAAGGTTCGATAGAGAAGATTCTTGAAGCATATGAAATCTCCAGTAAGTCGCTATCATCATGCTAGCAAGAAGCTAGCTGCAAAGTCCGCCTTTGCCTTCTGGAAAATGTTTTTTACTTAGTCAAAATACACTGGAGTTTGACTACAGCATGGAAGACTCTTCATCCAGTTTCTTTATAATACAGACAAGGAGTGGTAGAGCAGCATGGTGCCATGCATTGGGTAATTTGGATTACACCCTGCCGGTATCAGTGAAAAGGTTCTGACTGAGATCAGTGAGGCTGGGGGCAGATCCAGCTGCCAGCCACATCTTGTGTGTTGACTTGGAAAAAAACCCCTTCTAACCCATCTCAAATGCTTTGTCACACTCTTCACCAAGCTTATTTAAATTTCACCTTTTGTATATTAAAAATAATCCACTGTACGGTTTTGTATGTGATTAAATTTTACCATTATAAAATCACCAACACCTCAGTATCTGTAGTTTTCTAAACAGACTTTATTTTGGATTAGGTATGTATCATATCTCCACTATGATATATTCCACTTTTCAGTCTCCTAAGAAGCAACAGCAGCATTAAACGGAGTCCTTGAGAAAATGCTGCTTTTATTATTTTTATTTAGTATTTTTCCTTACGTGGTTATATTCCCTCCATTCATTAGAGACAATATTCTATTTTCATCATTTATGATTAGAATTAATGATCTTACACTTTTTAATTGTTATATTGGAATAAAATACTAACTTCTTGGCTGTTTAGTTGCTTAGTTGTCTTTTTAACTATGTGAGGACTGGACATTCTTTGCAGCACTGTTAAAATGGCTTCTGACTGGGTTTGCCTGCAGAGCATGAATTAGTTATAGTATTCCATTACTTCATGTCATGGTTGGTCTTATAAAAAGTTTATTTTTATTGGAAACATTCTGTTCAATAAGTTGTCATAATCTTGGTACAATATGATAAATATATAAGCAGTAAAATCTGTTTATGGATGCAAATACTGTATAAAGTTATTACTACTGAAAACATTGTATTGGTTTTGCTTATATTTTTTAAAATTGTATGTCTATTTCTGGAGCAGTGTTTCTCAAACTGTATATTGTAGCTTCCAAGGGAGTTAATGAAAGGCCCAAAGAGTTTTAAAAAACATTAAAAAGAATTTTTGATAGTATATATTAAATATTAATTACATTCATTGTTTAGAGAGAAAAAGCAAAAATAATATGCTGACTTACTGGGGGCATCCTTTTCAGTTCCTTCAGGATTGGGGACAGGAAAAGCAGCAATAGGTCCTGGTAGAAAGAAGGAGATAGGGACCACAGGGCAGAGCTAACTGGGGACAGAGCAGCTTCTGGAGGAGAGGGGAGTAGGTGTCAAGGACTTCTTATTTCCCTGTGTGAGAGAAACTGAGCTGCTGTAAGTAAAGCTGCTGTTCCCTGGCCAACTGACAGTTT
>NW_010186056.1:5227-7936 GCF_000695765.1 Mesitornis unicolor
AAAGAGTCCATAAAGACTAATGATCCTGAAGGAGGATGGTGCGTCCAAAATGTTTGAGAAATAGTACTCCAAAATGTATTGAAATATGGATATTGTGTCTGTCATTGTGGGTTAAGATTGTCACAGGGTCTTTTGTGGAACATTTTTGAGACTATTCCAGTTTTAATATGTAACTTCTAAACTTTCTTTGTCAGGCTGTTCCCATGTGTGAAGTATTTGATTTTTTGGACCTGAAAACTTTTTCGTTTTATTGCTGTTTCAGCAATTCCACTTGCCCTGGACAGCCTACCAAAAGGGACTGCAGCAGGAAAAAACTCTAGTCCTTGGAAGAGGGTTAACTCAGTGATACCACTGATCTCCAAGGCATCTAATTCCTAAATACTTGAATAGAGCTCCATGTGTTTACCTGTTCAGTGTGCCTGCATGGTACAGTATGGTGCACTGAATGGCAGCCGTTGAACTGGAGAGCTACATGAGCTGATTTACTTGCAGGTACACAGATTGACGCGAACTGAACAGCTGAAGTCTCTCTAAACTGGAATCCGGTATGCCATGTAGATGCACCATAACTGCAGGCCATGTTCTGAAGACTCTCATTTTAACCTGGAGGGTCTGAAGACTTTTAATTCCTTACAAAATGAAGGCAGCACTCCTACAGCACAAGATGGTAGTTACTGCAATGCTCTCAGTATGCTGAGCTACTACCAGGAGATACCATTGGGGTGCTTTTACTGTGTAGCAGTTCTTTTGGTAGAGCTTACTGAATTATCTGGTGGAGTGCTGATAAAAATATTTTTTTTTAAAAAAAGCGATGTCCTATTTTTAAATGTTGATGTCTCCTTTTTATCCAGCTACCCAGCTTTTTTGTTTTTGTGGAAATAAGCTCAAGATTTGACTTTAGCATTATGATCCAAATATAGAAAAAATATGAGACATCCTAGTATATTTTGGGACAATCCTTCAGAATTGTTTTTCCATTTGTACTAGATTGTATTACAGTTTCTACCCCCTTGGAAGCTCCGGTTGCCCTGGGAAGGTCTACCCTCATTGCGATCCCATGGGATACCTAAGTCATTCAGACTCTCACCAATTACACTGTAATTTCACCTCTGAAAGTGTCTGCTGTGGGAACAGTTTGAGGGAGACCTTCTACCTTCAGGTAGCTGGATAACTTGTGTTTTTTTGTGGTAGACTGAATACCATTTCTTCCTTTTTCACCTTACCAAGCCAAAAGATGAACCAAAATATATCAAAGGTGCATGAACTCCAACTGATTTCCAACATCTTCCAGCAAACTGTTTTGGAGGACAAACAGACCTGTATGTCTGGGCTGTATATTATGAGGGACCAGTGAAGTGTGAAGCTACCAAATAGACCCCTCAGACTTCAGCAAAATTGTTTGTTTTTTTGGTTTTGTTTTGTCGTGGGTTTTTTGGGGTTTTTTAGGGGTGGTTTTTTTTCAGAAATTAAGCCCATATCATTAGCATATAAATAGTTAAGCCTAGATATTCCAGGCTGTAACACAAAATAAATTCTTCACCTGTGTCCTGTACCCCTCCAGCAGCCAGTCAGGACCACCAGGGGCTCATCAGCCTATTGTAAGTCCAGATCACTGTCTTTCTTGAGTGTGATATTCCTTTTGTGACAGAAACCATAAACTCCTATTGATTGCCACCAGTCGAGTCCTTAGGACTTCCTTTCCTATTCATTCAGGTAAAGGGCTGCCTTCTTCCTCAAAGTGGAGAAGAGCAAGTTCATCTACCCAGCTTGTCCTCTTCTCAGTGCTCCTGCCAGTATGAGCCATGAACAACAAGAGTCTGGGCTTCACAAGTGTAAACAGGGTCTAGGTCACAAAATTCTTTTGGCTTACAATGAAAGCGAATTTTACAAACCACTCAGCAAGTCACAAAGTGTACTTGTCATAGAAGTGCAAAGTGTCAGGAAATAACTGGTGGTGTATTAGTAAGTGGTTCAAGAACATCTATGGCTACAGTGTCATAGATGAAAATTTGAGGGGTAAGATTTTTGTTTCTCTGAAAGAAAGTTGTTTTTTTAATTGTGTTTTGTTTTCTTTTGTTTTACCCAGTTTTGCCACCAAATTTAGTCTTATTTTTGCAGGCTTCTGTCTTCTTGTTTTTAGTGGTTGTAAAGTCTATTACTTGTCTGGTTTTATGTGTGTGTCTTTCTCCCTCTCTTCCTGTTAATCCTGGCAGTCTTTCATTGGCCTGGCTACAGAATACTCACATTAACTTTGATGAGCAAGGAAAGAGTTTAGCAGTATCACTGTTTACAGGAGGTGGTCTTCTAATATTCAGAAAGAGAAAAAATGTGTCAGTTTGTTGCTGTTGATCTGAAGATGGACTTGCAAAGTTTCCACAAGAAAATTTTAAGCATCTGTTCTATTATGTTTGAGATAAATAGTATCTAACACAGCTCTTGCTATAGCAAGACAGTAACTGGCTAAAGGATGTCTGAGGTTTCCTAGGTGGCATGCATTATTTTAACATAGAGATTGAAGAAAACTAGTGCAATGGTGGGGGCTTTGCTCGATAAGCACAAATTCGAATGGCTCATCGCTAGCTATGGAAGGCAAACATTTTGAAAAAGTTCTTGCTGTTGAACTCTTGGGGTTTTCTGCAGTATAGGCATAATGCTACAGTGTCAGGATTGATATCTAGAAAATGAGAATGATTGTTCTGCACAGGAATG
>NW_010186056.1:7967-30944 GCF_000695765.1 Mesitornis unicolor
TTCTGTCCTAAAGTAGTCTTAATAGTGCTGGCAGAAGGATCTTTCTATACACCCATTCAGTCAGTATCTAGAGCTTCTGTGCTGAAAATAATATGTGAAATGTCTGTGCCTTCCAGTAGTTAGTGAGGTCAGAAATTATAGGTGTGGTGAACTCTCTTTAATCCGAACACTTCTTTCTTCAAGTTCACTTCCAGAAAGATAGATGGAAAAGAACTTTTTAAAGCAAAACTCAGCATTTGTTTAATATTAGATTAATTTTAGGGTATGTGAAGATACTGTTGTGCTTGCTGTTTTGCAGTTTTTCTTTTTCTTTTACTTGAGTTTAGCTACCGCACAAGCCAAGCCACCTAAGACTTTTGTTATTAAGCGACATATTATTAAGTAGATTAAAGCAATCGAAGTTTTCTTCTCATTTCATTTTTCTTCATCTGTATGGAGACTGTTAGAAAATCTTCCTATAATTTCTACCCCTACGGTGATTTAATAAAGTCTTGAAATGGTTGGTCATTATTTAGCTAGCCGAGATAGGTAAGTTGAGGAAGAAAAGGGGCTGCCTAATTCACGAGAGAGAGAGATGTGATTAAGGAGAAGGATCCTATTTGAACTGGAATGATAGCTAGAATACATGATTATTCTGCAAGGAGGGTACAGTTTATTTACCTGTGAGTAAATGTTACTTTGTGAGGAGTATGCCCAGGGGAGTGAAAAATAATAATCTCCAGTTCATTCTGTTTCGTAGTGCGTGTGCTCTGAGGATACAGTACCTGATTTTACTGCATCTGCAGACATAAACTGAAGCTTTTACAGTTAATTCTTAAGCTATAGAGCAGATGGGGGAGATGACATTCAGTTTAATGCTTGCTTATACACCTTTTACTGTAAACACTAGTTTTTTTTATTTACAATATTTACTTAATAAGGAATTCACTAGATTCTGTATGTTACTAGGATTTCACCAGTGGCTCTACTGATTACTATTTTTATGGGCATTGGCAATAATCTTGCTGTGCAAAAGGGAAAAACGTAATCAGAGGAGTCAGTTTTGTAAGCACAATACATATCCATTCGTAGATCTGTCTCTTTAGCATGAGTCTTTTTTCAGTCAGTTTAAAAGCACAAAAAACATTAAAACCATTAACTATTTCTTTAACTTTCTGAACTGTAGAATGTTTATAGCTTTTTCAAATGGAAACATCTAGTATATAAAGATAATCTTAATTATTTCTCTCTCTCTTTTGAACCAGCCTCTTATTCCTAGAAGCCCTACAAGCAGTGTTGCTACGCCATCCAGCACTATAAGCACACCTACAAAAAGAGACAGCTCTGCCCTTCAGGATCTCTACATACCCCCTCCTCCAACAGAACCTTATGTTCCAAGGTAAAAAAAAAAATCATTTCAGGTACAATTCAATGTCAAAAATAATTGTAGAGTAACTGAGCATTCTGTTCCTACCTGTTTATCAGCCTGCCCTATGGAATTAGGCTGCTAAGACTTCATTTTGCAGATGAACTGATTATTAAGGGTAGATGTGCTGAATCAGACCCATAGTGGTCTGAATCAGTGTCTTGTCTGCAAAACAGAAGGTTCAATACCTTTTTTTCTCGAATGTGGGATAATCTATTGTCTGTAACAGTCTTCTACTTCAGAAGAGCAAAAATTATCTGAAACTCTGAATCTATAACTAGGAAAAGAGTTTGTAACGGTCCCCTTGCTTAATAACCATGATGCAAAAAGGGAGTTTGACCTAAAAGCAAGAAACTTTCCCACTTCAACAAGAGCACTGCTTTGTTCTGTCATAGTGTTTTGCTTTTTAAATATATTTGATTTGATAGCGTTACAGCAAATTCCAGGATTGTGTTTCAGTGTGGCCACACTGCTAATGGTCACTGCAGTGACTCTGCTGTTCCCTACTCTGACCTGCCACCTGAAACAGGCATTTTCATCCCTCCCAGGTCTCTGCACTTGCTGAGGCAGAAAAGCAGCAGATCCTCCTTGCAGATTCATCACCCTACCCTCACACAACCTCAAATGACTCAATATAATTCCACAATGTACACAGATGTTGCTTTACTGACATTCTGAGAGAATTATGGCCTATAAATAATACGGAAGTAGCTGCCCAGAGGTCTAGCAATGTATTTAAAAGGAAATAGCGTTTTTAAAGCTTCCATATTCTTAGACACAGGCTGTCATGTGTCCAGTCAATGTATTTTTAAATTACTTCTTTCTTTTCTGTTAGATAACTTTCTTGGAAAAGTTGTAAGGACAGCATGTCCTTTCTTGTACCTGAGCTTCTTGTATCCAAGTTTTTCATAGACTTTCTTATCAGTTACTCTTCTGGCCAATTAATAAGATGTATGACCTGGTACTGACAAGACTTTCCTGGGGGTTATCCGAGAGTGAGGTGTATGGCAAATTAAATTGCCTAGTGAGGAGGAGAAGTTGTGATTCTATGATAAATTCTTACTCTTTGGAGATATAAAAAACCTTCTAGGGCAAAAGAGTGACTTTCTGCTTCATTATTTAGATGATGATACAAGCTTTTTGTGAAGCCATAAGCTGAGCCCCATGTTCCTTCCTCATCCCTGCCTCATCTGTTACCTGACTGTGTTTTTATTTCTTGGGAAAAAAAAAAGCCATTTTATTTCAAATGTGATACATAATAACATGGTTGAACTTGCTAACACAATTACTGTAGTACCTGTCTTGAAGTAACAAAGAGACAAACAGAATACCTAGGCTAGTTTACTTACTTTTTTTCTTTTAATTAACTAAAAGCTTTGTTAGTCATGACACTCGAATTGTTCATAGGCATTGAATGTGTCTTATCTCTCTGATAAGAGTATTTTGTTATGTCTATGTAAAACTTTTAAGCACATGGTTTTCAGAAAATCCATAGGAAAACAAAATCAAGTATTTAATTCTAACCCATTAGTGTAAAAAAAAAAACAACTGCAGAAAGAAACCCCAACTGAAACAGCCTTAGGTTTCTCTTTGAATGCAGTACTTACATGGTAAAGACCTATTGCTCCTGAAACTGAAACAATACTGTCTTGAAAGTAGTGCCTTTGTACTGCTACTGATCAAGTTTACCATCACAACAATACCTTTATTTGATAAAAATGCATCCTCTTTTTTAAAGTATTTTTAGTGAATATTTGCTGCTCAGCAGTTTTTGAGTTCTGCTTTAGAAATTGAGATATTAAAAATGCATTTTGATTATTTATTAATAACATTTCTAAAATCATTATGATAATGCAGCAGTTTGGACCAAATCTGATTAAATCTTGTAACATATAGTAGTACAAGCTGTAATCTTACAGCGAGATTAAGCTATGTATATTTGAGGGGTTTTTTATCAGTTTAATCCTAATGGACTATACTTCACTTCTGAAACCTGTCACATAGCATACAGTGTTTCTGAATAATCTGGTTTGGCATTTCATCAGAATTTTTTGTCCATGATTAACTGTATTTAAGCATATCTTTATTTCAGGTATTATCAAACTGTTCAGCATCTGTTTCTCAGTTTGTTGTTGCTGTTACGATGGGAAAAAACCAAACCAAAACAAAAATCCCTGCTTTTGTTACTGGAATAGAGAAAAAGACATGATCTTTTGATGTAAATGCTAAAACCCTGAAGCCGTGCCGTCTTGTTGACAATACCCACAGATAGTACAGCTGCCGACATAACCACACACGGAAGACATGAGAAAGAGGGACCGACACTTTCTGTGTGCTGCTTACAAAAGTGCTGGTCGTAAGTTAGTGCCTGCTCAAATCTGTCAACTACTTTTGAGGATGAGAACTGAAGCCTTCACCTCCAGAGGGCTGTGGCAACGGGTGTTTGCCTGGTGGCTCTGCACTTCTCTCTGTGCTTGCAGTAAAGATCCCTCCAGCCCAGGCTGCCCTGCTTATCACGGAGGCTTCCTTGTGCCAGCCCCTGATGTTAGCTGCAGCACGCATTAGCATCTTGCTTTTTCATGTCAGTCTCCAGCGTGTTACCTGACAGGGTCCCCTCAGCACTGTCACCACAGAAGGTCTTTCTGTGACTGGAGATGAGCTCACAGCCCTGGTGGGGCTGCATCAGCCCTCCTCGCTAAGCCAACACCATTCCTGCTCTGGGAAAGCAGCCTTAAAATTATACAATGCATTTATAAATGCAAATGCAGAAAAGTAAGATCAACATTTTTCCCTTGCCCTAAAATGCTAAGTAGATTACAAAAAAAGAAAAAAGGAGGAAAAAAAAGAGTAGCTGCATATCAGCTTTAGTTGTATGACTTTTTTCAAGAGAAACCAATAAGATAGATAAAGGCTGTAAAGGAAATGAATAAGCAGAGATGCGGGAGATAACAGGTATATACATATACATATATTTATATATGTGTGTGTGCGTGTGTGTGAGACCCTAATGTTGGTCAGTGGCATCTATCCTGCTGATATGAAATATTGTCATATTCCCATGTTTATGGAAATATTCACAGAAAAAAAAATCAGTGTTATATTAATCTATTTAAAAAACTCTCTTGTTTACTGAAGGGATGAAAAAGGAAATCTCCCATGTGATGATGTTGGCAGACATATAGTGGGCAAGCCGGTTCATACAGGATCCGAATCTCCAAACTCATTTCTTGACCAGGAATATCGGAAACGCTTTAATGTAGTTGAAGAAGATGCAGTTTTATACTGCTATGAATATGAGAAAGGAAGAACAAGTGGTCCTGGAAGGAGAGAGAGCACACCGACATATGGTATGGCATTGATCTAATAAGGATAATGACCATATGTTGTTTTTAGCATTTTTGTACATCTGCTTTTGTATTTAAGCATGAAAATATTTTCAGTGCCATTGATTTTGTTAAGAATTCCATACTACTTTAGTCCAATTTCAACCTAAGGGCTTATTCTGTGCAAGAAAAATGGTATTACTTATTATGATAGGGAGATAGGAAGGCAAAGCCTAGTTTTGTATTGATGATTTTTGTGAATATAAGTTCTATAATTTTGTTATCAGCTTAATTTTCCAGATTATGCTTCAGTATCATTTTGTCAGAAAAAAATGACAGAAGCCTATTTATTTATACTACAAATACAGGATGGGATTGTGCTCCAAGTATAAGGGCAGGAGTTGCATAGGTTTAGCATTAGAAAAATTTACCGAGGTGTAATAAAGATCAAAGCCACTTCATATTTCCCAAGAGATGATATGCTGGTTTCATACTGCACTGCTCTCTAAAACTCCGTAATTTTTCTCTAGTCCCAGAAATGAAGTATGACTGATGATGAGATGCATTTTTTTGTAACACTGTATTACTCTCCTCTGAGTTCCTGTATGGGAATCAGTGACTTCCTATACACAGCAGTTCCTTTTTGTTTGATGTTATATCTTGTCTAAGAAAGAATCCAAGACTTCCACGTCTTGGATTTTGACTTCTTTAGGGTGACATCTCTGAAACTATTTCTGATGAGAGTTTTACTCCTCACACCTTTATGCTCCAGGTCATTTTCCTTTTGAATCTGTCAGAACTTTTCCTTTAGCGAGTGTTGTAGTGTACTTCAGCTTTGGACTGGAGAATTGGTTTTCTGTTGCCAAGTGTAAACTTGTGCAGTCATAGAGTTGTTAGGATATAGAAGAAAATGAAGAGAAAATCTCATGTTAAAAAAGACTTTTTGACTACAACAGTTTTAGCTGAGCACACACTTGAATATTTCTTTTTCACCCCACTTACTATGTTATCTCAATTTTTAAACTGAGCACAAGTTGTATTTTGGAGTTGTTGTAGTAATCCTGACATCATATCCCTTTGAGAAGAAGATATACTTAATTTATGAGGAAGCATAGGTTTGGTACATCATTCAGCCAAGTTCCAAAATCAACTGGGAACCTTGATTTAAATTGAGCTTGACCTGTGTAAAGTATCTGCAGAACCTGGAGCAAAGTACTTGTACAACAAAAGGTGTGTTTTTGTAAGGTACACTTTCTATACAACCACACAATCCTGCTACAAAATCCTCTGTATCTTTTCGATTTCAAAGTGGTTTTCAGGTCTTTTCTAACCATGCTTATAGTGTACAAAATAACTGCTAAGTGTTTGAAGTGGATTTATCAATTTTATTACTCCTGTATTTCAACTAATACAATTGGTGGATGTAGTCAGTTCCATTAACAGAGATGTGCTCTCTGTTCCAGATGTTAAATTTTAATACTTATGGTCTAGAATGAAGAAGAACGCATTTCTTGTTCAAGGTCTGCTGAATCCGTTATTTCATTGCAGGACAGCTTTTTTAGCCTTTATTTCTATTAACAGAAAGGGTTATAAGTACATGGATCAAAGACTGCACTGAAAAACAGACATTACTTAGCACATGTGTTATACAGTGTTTCACTTTTGATCTCACTTCTTTTTTAATGAATTCACCACACAGAGTCCAGTTTTATTTAAGTGTATTTTCTAAAAATATTACCATTTTAGCATTAAATTTGAAATTTTCCCACATGGCACTTGTTAGCATAAGATTTGTGGCTAGGCATGACCTTAGGATTTCACAGAAAACTGGAAAATGACACTAACACTCTTCTGGGTTATGGTGACCCATTAAAGAAAGTCAAGTTCCAAGGCCTAGAGAAAAAAATTGTTTTTAACGCATACTCATTACTTATGTGGTGGTGTGAATTTTTCTTTTGCTTTTTCTCGGTCCTCCTTTGTGAGAGGTTAACAAGGCCCTCCATAAATTCTTTATTGGAATCTTTTGACATTTTTGGACAATATTAACAGAGAGATTTCTCTTTCATGCCCTTACCGGCTTCCTGCTGTTGTATAATTGTTGCTAATTGGCCTTGGAAAGCTTCTGTTCATATCCCAAGGAAGACATTTTCCTCAGTGTGGTCACTAGGGAAAACAGAGTTAAAGAACCCATGGGGGTTAACACGAAGGAGATTAACAGAGGTAGCAGGCAAGTGAAACTTGAGTTTAAGGAAATTACCACAGTTTTACTGCCAGTTACAAAAAGCATGCACTTTGATTAGCTAGAGATTTTGTAGAAAATCTGTTACAGCTATAGTTTTTGATAACAATCAAGCTTTACATGGTTTTGTACCTTTTTAAGTGTGCAGATCCTTTCAGTAAAATACTGTGCATTCAGCCACACAAAGAAGAGAAACTTGTATTTCTAGAAAAAGTAACCATTGAAAGCTACCTCTGATCAAGTAAATATGAGCTGCATACATCCCCACTCAGGAAATGACTTCTGAACTGTGTGCTCTAAATCTCACCAGCTTCAATCAGACTTAAATATGTGTCCATAATTAGTAAAATAGGAGATAAATAGAAAGTGAAATATATACATTGTATTTCCTGAGCAATGATGTATTTGTGACCTGATCCTGTGGTCTGTACAGAACATACACCTTTTTTTGTCAATTTTTTAAAAAGACAATACGACTATTTACCATTACGTTGCGTGCATGGTGTTGATGTATTTTCCATGGATGCCATACTTCAATAGGTAGATAGACATGTTTGGATATTTGATTTCATTATATACACATCTTTTTCAGTGTATCATAGATTTAATCTCAAAAACGTGGAATAAGACTGATCACATTTATGTGGGGGTTTTCTAATAACTAACAAGACTTCTGAAGTTTTTACTTTAAGCTCTGCTACTTTTAAAAACCAATTATTTTTCTACTTTTCTGGTTTGTGACCAGTAGATTGCTTCAAAAAAGAGCAATGGCTGACCTTGTTGTGAAAACATTTTGTTTTTTGTCTGCCAGATATGGTGCCATATGCTATGCTAGTCTATGTTGTTTCAATATCCTCTTTAACTTGCTAAAAACTTCAGACCACTTCAAGTAACTCCACTAAGTTGCGCTGCACACTTTCACTGAATTTCCAGCTATATTTATGGAATCCTTAAGCAGAAATCATAGTTCACAACATTTTTTAAAATCAATTCAGCACCTTCCAAATCAAAATTTAAAGGATATAATAGTCTTCAGCTTTTCTCTCTTGCTGTCTGAAATCAAAGTGAATTTGCCAATAGTAATGTACTTTGCTTTCTGTGGATGAGATGCTACAGAAGAAATTACATCCAGAGGTTTTCTGCTTGCTTTCTTATTCAGTCACTGATGGACCTTTTAAGCCCACCGGCAAAGATGCTATTTGTGAAGGTACTTTAGTGATGTGGGCACGTTTCTGTTACCAACAGTTCACATATGCTTTAAAACATTTCTCTTCGTGTGGGTGCCAGAGGCTTCCAGAATAATAAATAGATACTGTTCAGTGAAAACTAAAGTAATTTGAATGCACTTGTCAGTCTCAAACATCAGTCTGCTGATGATTTTGTAGGGCACTGGATTTATTTTCTAAATTTAAAAAAATCCATGAAATACTTAGCTACTTCTTGTCTGCTAAAGAAAACAGAACTCCTGTCTTAACCTCTTGTTCAGAGGTGATGCCGGATCCTCTTTCATAAGCAACCCTGTAGAATAGCAGCTTAGCACATAAGTTGTTCTTTCATCTAAAGAATGTTAGTTTAATGCTGCCTTATGGTGCATGATCTCAATTTTTTCCTCTGTTTCCAGGGAAACTAAGGCCTATTTCTATGCCAGTAGAATATAACTGGGTGGGGGATTATGAAGACCCCAATAAAATAAAAAGAGATAGTAGGAGAGGTAAGTGACCTGAACCAAAATCTTGTACAAGGCATTATGGATTTTATCATGTTTTGAGTTAAATATTTCACCCACATTTTGCTGCTTGTTTAGATATATATTTTTGTGAACTTGTTTTGGGTTCTTTCATTAGGTATACTTAATTTTTTGCAGAGCCTTTGTTACAATTGAGGAAGTTGCTTAGCTGAGCAAAAAAAGAGTAATGACTGCAGTACCCTGCAGTTTGGCTTAGCTTTATATTGGCATTTCATTGATTCAACTGTATTATCCAGTCCATTTTGAAACTGGCTTTAATTTTATAATACTAGAGGACAAATGTGTGGTTATTACTGATATGTATTATTATGCTTAAATGAGAATTACCTCATGTTTCTCTGTCTTCATGCATCCTTTTTGGGTGGATAACATTCTAGAGCAGCATGGGATTCACCTCAAAACCATTGAGAATAAGTTCTTCAAAATTCTAGTTTGAAAGACTAAGATACCTAACTTCACATACAAAATGATAAGCTCTGAGTTGGCTATTATTGGCTGGGAACAAGATGTTACAGTAATGATAGATAATTCTATAAAAATATTAACTAAATGTTCAGTAGGGATCAAAAAAGGAAACACTGTTAGGAATTATTAGGAAAAGAATACAAGACAAATTAAGATGTATTCTTATAGTGCTGTGCAAGTACTTGCTCATGCTGGATATGTGTGCAGTTCTGGTCTCTTCATCTCTTAAGAAAAATACCATAGAAATCAAGAAGGTTCAGGGGTTCAAGAGACAACAAAAATTATCAGAAGTATGGAGTAGCTATCAAATTCAGGGTCAATTCAGTAGGCTGGCCATCATCAGTTTGAGAGAATTTAGGAAGGACATAATAAATGTTTATAAAATCTTGTGTGGAGTGAAGTAAGGAAATAGGTTCTTCTGTGTTTTTTTCTGAAACAAGCTGAGAAACATCAAATGTCTCTGCCGAGTGCTGGTTAAAAAGAAAAAGAGCTGGCTCCTCTGGTAGTTTGGGTTCAAGCTAAGGAACCTTTTGACACAGGAGAGTGGGAATACTAAATGTACACATTAATACAAGGAAAGACCAGGCAAGTTCGTGAAAGACAAATCTGCTGAGGTCTCCTAGATTCACAAACATTGCTTCTGGCTCAGGATGTCCCTCAGCTACAAGCTGGTAGATGCTGAAAGAGTATTCAGGGAAAGTATGGATGATACAGGGAATAATCTCAAATGAATGTTCAAAGAAAATTACTTTTAAATGTATGGCACCACAGTCATTTGTATTCATTAGGATCTTGTTTTAAAAAAAGGTTACAGATATGATCATAAGTGTATCATTGCTCACTTTTTTAAAACCTCAAGACAAAATTTATTGATGTGGGACTTCTTGTATATTCTGTTCTTTTTATTGTCAAAGATACCAGAAAACTGCAAGAATCATTAATTTTCCTTACCGAAAGATTGCTTTCTTATTATATGCAGACCAAAGAAGCAAATGGGTTTTGTTAAGGAAATAGTCTTGAAGAGTTAAAAGTTAAAGTAGATCTTGGCAAGAATGCTATATATTTTGAAAGTGGGATTAACATACATACATCAGTTCACAATGATGTTTTGCATTACTTTTCTTTCAACAGAAAATTCATTGCTTCGCTATATGAGCAATGAGAAAATAGGTCAAGAAGACTACATGTTTCAAAGGAATAGCAAAAAGGATACAGGGAAAAAGTCCAAAAAGAAGGGAGACAAGAGTAGCAGTCCAAGTCATTACTCGCTGTTGCCTAGTTTACAAATGGACTCATTGAGACAAGATGTCATGGGCACACCTGGACCAGAAACTGCTTTGTACCACGTGAGTAAAAATAACATTAACAAAAGTTGTTGCTCTGTGCCTGTGATGAGAGACTGTCTTGTTTTTATAGTGGTGGTGGAACATTTTTGGACTGCTACTGTTGCACTGATTCCTATTTTTGCACAATAAGTAGATCCCAAATAAATGTTTTGGAATTCTTTGTTGTACTGTTACAAATGTGGGATGGAAACCAGTGTATTATCTCCTTTAACTAGAAGATGTCGTGTTTGTAATGGAATGTGGTATCTCTGCCTTCACTTACTTGCTACTGATGGAAAGGGAAGAAGCAGCAGTTTCCAGACTGGCTAGAAACCTTCTTTCCAGCATCTATATCATGGCAATATGCTAAGTCTTATCAGGCAACCCCTTTACTTCAGTTACTTGAAGGGACTTATGGCAGGAAAACTTGTGAGAGGAATTTGTTTTTTCTTTGGGGTAACAGGAGTCCTAATACGTGTAACTGCTTTTAACATATAGCCCTCAATAACTCAAGTAAATGTGAAGGGAGGGATTCTGCTGAATAGGATGTAAAAGGGAAATTGCAGTAACTTACTAGATTTTAAATGTATCAAGAAAATGGCGTTAGAAGATCAGAACATATTTTAGATATGGTATCTTGTTCACCCCATGAAAATATTCACAATTTAGATCTCAGTAAAAGATATTATTATAGAATATACACACAGTAACTATACTAAAAACAATATAAATAATTGAAATTATCTTCATATACTAACAAAGAGTATGTAATTTTCATCACCAATGTCTAAGGTAGATGACAATGTAGGCTTGTCAATAAGTATGCTGTGAAAATCTAGCAGGTGCAGCTTCACTGAACCTGTAAGAAACAAGGAGCCTGGTTTACTGTTGTAAAACGTAACTACAGGTTATCACATTATAATTGGTTTAGATTAATTGAAACTAATGGACCGTCTACATGCTTGTACACCATCTGAGTGCTTGGTCCACTGGCTTCTAAAACTCTTTAGTGTGCTGCAGTGTATAGGTAAGTCTGACAAATTTCAGAGAAGATGTAATTTAGCATTGTGGTGCACTTTAATTAGATCAGATCCCCAGATGCAAGAGCTGCTTTTTCATTTTTATTAATTTAAGTATGATGATAAACATTTTTTCTTACAGTCTTATTTCCAACTTCAATTTCCAACACAGGAGGTTCCACTTAAATTTGAGAAGAAACTTCTTCTCAGTGAGGGTGACAGAGCACTGGAACAGGCTGCCCAGAGAGGTTGTGGAGTCTCCTTCTCTGGAGACATTCAAAACCCGCCTGGACGCCTTCCTGTGCAACCTCATTTAGGTGTTCCTGCTCCGGCAGGGGGATTGGACTAGATGATCTTTTGAGGTCCCTTCCAATCCCTAACGTTCTGTGATTCTGTGATTCTGTGATTCAATTTTACCCTCTTTTTTGTAAGCTGGAAATCTGATAGTGGGGAGATTTCCATTTGCAAAGCAGACTGATAGATAGTGTTTCTCTAGTACATGAAGCAAAGGAGATTGGAAGTGTCCGCAAACTGTCCTCTCTGTAATGCCTGCAGTCTTTCATAGAAGGAATCTAATCAGTGCAAGAGCCTTTGAAATCAAATATTTACAGAACAAAATAGAAAAGTTATTTGTGTAATGAAGGACTTTCCACTCTGTAGAGAACAGTGAGGTAAATTTGCAACACTTCCCATGTATGGAGGGAATACTCATCTCTCAGTAACATTTCTTTGTTAGTATATGTTACATTTCTGACACTATGCAGTGAGAAAGACTTTTTTTTAACGTGCTATCTTTGTTTTTTCTCAGTTTCCTCTGTTACCAATTATGTTTAGTTTTCGAATTGTGTACAAAAATAAACAATGTACACATGAACTGGAAGATTCTTCAGAATTCTGGTGTGGAAGTTAATGAGCAACAGCAAACTTTGAATTGACAGCCAGCAGTTTTCATGTACTTCAGATAGCTGTCCACAAAACACCTGAACTATTAACACCACATATTTTACCAGTGTCTGCTAATACTTTTTGTGCATCATTACCACTACAGGATGTCTCTCTCTATAATGCCATTAAATCTTCAGCATCCTTTTAGAAGTTTAGTAGGAACTTTTATATTTTTAAAAATATATGAAAGTTATTCATTCTTCAGAGTACAAATCAGTATTGATCTGTTAACTGGCTTTGAAGTAAAATGTATTCAATAAACAGAAGGAGGAAGATTTGTCTCTGGGGAAATGGGAAAGAGCCCTTCGTAAAGCATTGACAGTCCTCTGCAGCTGTTTATTGCTGGTCCTATCACTAGAAGTCACCACGCAGTGCAGTGCGGTTCCTTTTTTGTGGTGTTGGCACCTAAGCATACTGGCTTATGAAAACCTAATCTAGTTTGGAGATGGGGCCGTATGTCTTGCTACATAGCAGAGGCAGAGGTTTTGTAATAGATTGGACAGAACTTTTCTTAAAATCTTAAATAAACAGTGCAGCGGGAGATAAAGAACACAGGGAACTCATATCTGGCTGCAGTACAATTTTATTATACTATAGATAACAAATAGGACAATGAAAACATACTTAATGCTCAAATTGCATCTTAAGGATTGCTAAAAAGTGGCTGTCTGATTAGAAAATATTTTTTTACAAGCATCACCTACCTAGTTTTCGTAAAGGCTTTGGATTATCTGTAAATTGGAGCCTCTGGATGAACGTGAGTTCAAGTGCAGAGGAATGGTGGTACCACCACAGACTGCACTAATTAGTAGTAAAAGAGACTGGGGTGAGTTTGGGGGAGTTTGGTTTGGTTTTGGTTTGTTGGTTGTTTTTTTTAAGAAGTCAATGTTTTCATCATACTAGAGTATGAGATAAAGAGAGAATACTGTGACTTTCTGAGCTGCATGCCACATGGCAGGGGATTTTCCTGAAGTTAAGTGCAGCTCCTACCAGGTGGCTATAGCTGAACTGGTATCTATCACTCCTTAATTAATCATATTATGTCCCAGTACTAGAGAATACTCTGCCAGGCTTGTTAACTAGTTCCAGTCTGTGGTTGCTCTTGTTGTTAAAAGTTTTCACCTGTTAGCCTGTGTTTTACCTGGCTTCTATGTCCAACCTTAGTTATAAATGTACCTTTATCCTCTAGGTTTAAAGGTCTTTTCGTTGCCAAATTTTATCTCCCAATATAGGAATTTACAGTTTATAATTGAATCACTTTGTAGCTTTCTTTTGCTTGAAAGAAATAGAATGAGCATCCTGGGTTTGTCATCGGAGAGTGTATTTTCATATCCTTTCATCATTCTCATAATTCTTTCAACTCCCCATGTTTAATTCTGAAGTATCCTAAGTATTCTAACCATCCTTCCAAAAGTATGTATGCCAGAAGAGGACATAAATTTCAGGGAGTTGGATAGAAAGACAATATAACCTTTCTATTCCTGTTCATTACCTCTCTATTAAACTCTTTACAGGATTATCTTTTTAAAATTCATATTCTGTGAAATAAAGGAAACCCTGCACATTTAATATCTTTATTTTTTTTCTTCTATTTTCTTTTCTCTTTTTTCTGAATTCCCTGAACTACAAATCATGCTGCTCACGCAGCATTCAGGTCTCATGTCATTCTCTGGTCTTTGATTCTGTGTTACCTCTATTCAATGACGTTTTCATTCTTTTTTGAGTCCATTGATATAAGTGTTAAATAATTTTGGACTAAGAATGCATCCCACTAGTTTATGATTAATTTCCCTTACAATTCCAGGCCTATTTCCTTTTGAATTTTGCAGCCATTGACATTTGCATGTTGATTACCTTTTTACTCCTGAAGGTTTTCTGTGGAAAAGCAGCGTTTACAATTATGCTGAATTCAACTCCTTGCTTCTACTGCTTTTATACATGACTCCATAGAAAAGAAAAATCTTTGATCAAAAAAACTACTACTACTGATGAATTAAATTACCACAACAGAAATGGTATGGTTTTGCCCTGTAAACAAAGTGGATGATGTT
This sequence comes from Mesitornis unicolor, assembly GCF_000695765.1. Lineage (NCBI taxonomy): Eukaryota > Metazoa > Chordata > Aves > Mesitornithiformes > Mesitornithidae > Mesitornis > Mesitornis unicolor. Next base: position 22,487 of record NW_010186056.1, read on the forward strand.
AAAAAATGACCGGGGTAATTGAGAAACGTGTGGTTGTTGTTCATTTGCTAAAAGTTATTTTGAAAAATGCCAGCAGATTCAAATTGTTACATACTGAAGTGAACACAATAATGTGGTAGTGTAGGTTTTCATTACTTGCAGTATACTAAATTTGCATAAAATCACTGCTTTTAACAATTTTGTTTATATCATTGACCTGCCATTGCAATCAAAAACTCTGTGATCAAGGAAGCATTTTAGTTGTGACCTTGAAAAGTGAACAGTATTAACTTGTGTTCACTGAACATAGCTGATGGGATAGCTGATGTAATAGCAAAATAAAAACTAATTTGTGTTACATCTGTGAAATAATCATCTATTTTATCCACTTACGGTATTTTTTTAATCCTCACATACAGAATATCTTCATTACTTCACTTTGCTTTGCTTCCCATTCCAGAAAGTGTTTCCAGCATACATTGACTTCTAGCAGTTGTTGTTTTTGCATTCTATTTTTCTTCCTCGGTATTGCAAAAGAAATACTGACACAGAGTGTTAATGTTTTTATTAAGCCAAGGCAAACTGTTTGAGCTGTTGCTAATCTAGTGTGCAAGCAGGTGTGCAATGTGATCTATTACCGTAGATATAAAATGGTGCAGTTAAAATTGTCTTGGACCTTTGGGGCACAAGAGATGAAAGCTCTGACACATAATTATAGTTTTTTAAGTTCATTATGTTATTCTGTATAGGAGTTTACTTGGTACGTTGTGCTTAGTTTTCATTGCAGGAAAATAATGTGATTATTTAGAAGGGAGATAGTGTCATGAGTCAAAAGAAGATCCGCTTCAGGTTACTAATAATCTGCTCTTATCTGGATCAATACAGCTTTTCCTGTCTAGAAACAGCATTGCTATGGGTATAAAAGGTTGCAGCCTATTTCATATAGTAGGGAGTTATACAAGAAAAAACAACCTTGCTTACAAACTATTTCCAAACCTACACCGAGAAACTTATATTGGTGCCCTTGTTCCTTCTCCCTTCCTGCCGCCTATCCCTTTGCCCTTTCCTGTTCATATGTGTTTAGCAATACCTAATTACTTACTTGTCATAGGAAAAGTGACAAAAAAGTAACAGCTTCTCGCTTTGCTGATAACCAGCCTATTTAAAATTGTTCAATTAGTACCAGCAGTTTTCTTGGCCATTTTAACTGTGTTTGAAAATAAAGTAAGTTTAGTAGCAAGATGTACCATTTAAAGTTCAGACATCTGGAACAGATAGCTCAGGAACAGTTGCAGGAAAGAAACGAATTCTGTAGGAATTCTGCTGAATCTACCTGTGTAGATATGCATATATGCACTATCTTTAATGTTCCAGTTTTACTTTAAATAATGGAGGGATAAAATAAAAGCTATCGTTTGGGATTTTTTGTTGCAAATTCAATGAATCTTTGGCAAAGTTATTTTTCTCCTCTTTAGCAACGTGTAGCTGTCCACGTGGTTGGAGTGCAGCTCAGCGACTCTTAACTCACGTAATTAATTTCAGTGCTTGCTGCCATGAGCACCTTACAGAAAACCAAGCACTCTCATTTCTATTCTGCCAGTGAGGACACTGAGGCAACGACCATGAGGGGTTTGGCCAACATTATAATTTCAGTTGTCTCTCTCTGCCAGTCCTCATGAGGTTGCTGTACCAGTTAGCTCCACAGAACTGGTGGGTCTGCCATCAGTCTGGGCGTGCAAAGTTCTATTGGTTGCAACAATGATCTTGCTGAACATACTGCAAATGAAGATTTGTTTATAGACCTATTACAAAAATCAGTTTTTAGCTGATAAGATAAATTGAAAAGGAGACAACAACTTTCAAGAAAAATAACTGTTCTACTTAAATTATGCATTTTTCCAGGTATTCCTTGCCTCCTATCCCCCCTCCAGAGAAAAATACAGGAAAATGCTTTTTTAAAGTTCAGGTCAAAATGTATGTATTTAGGTGTTTTCAATACACAGAAGAATTTACCAAAAGCTCATTATTTTGAAAACTTTAAACTCTAACTCTACTGAAGTGGTTGATTTTCTCTTACTCCTCCTTTTTGTCTCTGCAGAAAGGCTGAAAGGAAGGAAAAAGAGAAGGTACTTCAGCATAAAGTACCTACATTTTTCATGAAAATTCTTGAATCAAATAGACATGTATTTATGAAAACTTTTAATTGTAGTACTGAGTAACTAGCATTTAAGAAAGTGCAGAACATATGCATGTTAATGTCCTAATAAACTTGTTCGCAAGCTACCCACCTATTTGTTGCAAAAATCTTCTGAACAGAAATTGCATCTAATAAGCACTATATAGTGAAAGACTACTTCAAACAAACAAACAAACGAAAACCCCACCCCACAGGAAAAAGAACAGTTTATTGTAATTGTAAGTATCAAAGTATTTAAAGCATTTCTGTTTGGTGAATTTTTGTTATGGATATTTGTAAGTAAACAAAAATAAGTTTGTAGAGAAAAAAATTTAAAATCATTTGCACAGATTTTAAGTAGGTGTCTGAAATCTAGAATGTCATTGTACCATTACAACAGATAGAGCTGGTACATTTTCTTCTTCAAAATGTTTGAAGTCCAACTATGGCAATATTTAAATATCAAGGCTCCCTTATCCATTTTCTTCTCCCTGTTTTCACAATTGTCTATAGTTAGACTTGTAATTGCTATAGAATAAAAGTCTAGCAGTTGATGTCAAAGTCCAGTTTAACCTAAGTGCATAGTGAAAAATATTTTCCATAAGTATTTCCATGATTTTTGTTAACATTTGAATTAGTATTGCCTCTTCTCTATGGTCTTTCACCTCCATTTAAATATTTGTATTAAAATAATACTGAAGCTTGCAAAATTATTATAGACTTACAGGCATCAATCATCAGCAAAAGAAATTTTAAGCTCCTTGAAAATGTATTTGTAAGAAATACTTGATTTAAAAAATTAACTACAGAATGTTAGGAGTTGGAAGAGATCTTGAAAGATCATCCAGTCCAACCCCCCTGCCAGAGCAGGATCACCTAGACTAGGTCACACAGGAACAGGTCCAGGCAGGTTTTGAATGTCTCCAGAGAAGGAGACTCCACAACCTCTCTGGGCAGCCTGGTCCAGTGCTCTGTCACCCTCACAGTAAAGAAGTTTTTCCTCATGTTCAGATTGAACCTCTTATGCTCCAGCTTGCACACATTGCCCCTTGTCCTGTCATTGGGCATCAGAGAGAAAAGCCTGGCTCCTTCCTCCTGACACTCGCCCTTTACAAATTTATAAACATGAATGAGGTCGCCCTTCATTAAAAAAATAGATACTTCTGTTAAAGTTAAAAAACATTGGCATTTTTGCATTCCCAGCTAAGAAACTGCGCTGGATTTCAAATAATTGTCCAGAAATCAAATTGTCATGACAAGTTCTTGAAATATTTTGTAATTGTGAAAAATTTCTGTCTATTACCACAGCAAGAAAGGATTAAAAAGCTCATTTCTCTGCTGCTTTGTTGCAAAATAGCCTTTGTAGTCTAAATATAATTGTGCATGCACTAGCTTCCACTGTAAAGGTAGGAAAACACAAACCTCAACTGGACATAGTGCATACACTGTTGGAATTTCACAAGTGAAAAAATAGTCGAGCCTTTTCAAAAATAGTGCTCTCAGATTGGACTCCAAGTAGGCTTACAGGCATCTCAGTAGAACAAGTCCAATAGTCTGAACTGCTGTGATGCCTTAGTTTCTTCTCAAGTACCTGTATATTTATGAAGGTCCAGCATAACTTGGCTCTGGTAAAATTTAAACACTGGGCTATCCCTCTGTGAAGGTGACAGGAGCATTTATGACATTTACTTCCCTTTCTTCTGTAGCTTAAACTAGTCATACTTCACCTTCATTTTTGTAGCCTTATGGGGATGTAGGAGAGCACTTTGGCCTGTTCTACAACTTCAACTCCTTGTTCATTTTCCCGTCAATGAGCGTGTAACAAGGTAGTTAGGCTGTGACAATATCTAGGTTCACATTTGTGGAAACTGAAGGAGCTCATCACTCTGCAGCAGTCACAGGGCTGAATAGGCTTATGAATCAGAGAATGGTAGGGGTTGGAAGGGACCTCTGAAGATCATCTAGTCCAACCCCCAATCACCTAGGTAATTGAAGTCACAGGGTAATTGAAATCCCCCAGGAGAACCAGGGCCTGTGATTGCGAGGCTACTTTCAGCTGTCTGTAGAAGGCCTTGTGAGCTGCCTCATCCTGATCAGGTGGCCTGTAATAGACACCCATAGCAGTGTCTCCCATATTGGCCTGCCACTTAATTCTGACATGCGCACACTCAACTTGCTGTTCATCTGCCCTTGGGCAGAACTCAATACATTGTAATTGCTTTCTCTTGTAAAGAGCAACTCCACCAACACACCTGGTTGGCCTATCTTTCCTAAAAATGACATAGTCGTCCATGGCAGCATTCCAGTCATGTGAGCTATCCCACCATGTCTCTGTAACTGCAATCAGATCATAACCCTTCAACCACACACAGATCTCTAATTTCTCTTGTTTATTCCCTATGCTGCATGCATTGGTATACAGGCATTTCAGAGAGGGAGCTGAGCATGCAGCTTCCACCCTAGAAAGGTGGAAGGCCTGATTACAATCATGGCAGGTAGCTGAGGAACCTTTGTTCTTGTTCTGACTGGTCAAACTTATTCCCCAGCTGAATGTAATGGCTTGAGTAATTGATTATACCCCTAACACTGATGTGCCACCCTTAGGTTTGTCTCTAGTGAGCCTGGATTTGTCCCCTTCTCCCCTCAAACCTAGTTTAAAGCCTTCTCAGTGAGCCTGGCCAACTCATGGGTGAGAATCCTTTTCCCCCTTTGAATAATCTGATTTGAAATTCTTTTAAAAGACTATTCAGAGGCAAAAGTCCTGGTAAAATGTTGCATATAATGCAACGCTGAGCAGAATACCCAATTTTGCTATGAAGGCATGATGAGCACCTAGCTTATACCCATTTATCTTTTCAGCTTCATAGATTCATAGAATTGGTATGGTTGGAAAAGACCTTTAAGACCATCAAGTCCAACGGTTACCTAATTCTACCATGCCCACTTCTGGTGCTCTAGTTTATTCCCCTAGTATAGTTCAGGTATAGAAGACCTTTTGTTCTGAGACACAACTGGAAAGAACAACAATTTTAAAATTCAGTAAAGGGAAGACGGGTTAGAGGAAGAAACCATGGAAAATTCTTATTTAGTGCCTTCATCAGTCTGAAACACTGTCATGGCCCACAGCTGCAATCTTCCCATTGGCCATAGGCAGCTTTGAATGCCTATATATTGGTACATGTTGGTTTTCTTACAGTTGGAGACTCATGGTTTTATGTATCTGATTCAGATAGAAGAGCGGCATCTCTCACCTTCTCAAGCTGGAATAGTGGTTTCAGCCCTTGGCCAGCTTCTTCACTGCAAAAAGAAACCATCAAATGATACTATATGTATTTCTTTCTTCGAATGCAGCATGTTAAAATCAGTGTAGGAACTTCATCTAGGCCATAAGTGAACTGTGTGGCATATAAAACAAACAAAATGGTGAAACAGTTAATCAGTTAGCAAAACATGCCTTACTCCATAAGATACTTGTGCCAACTGTAAATAATTGGGATAGCCATAAGATTGTTGTGATGTAAGGTAAATGTAGATAATCCATCTGGATTTGGTAAAAATCTGGTCTGAAATAAATCTTCTACATTTCTGAGGCAAAGAGAGGAACAGCATATACAATTTTTTGCTAGTGGAAGATGGCATTGTATTATTTTTAGACTAACGCAATCAACATAGAGGAATAGAGAGACTTCCTGGGTCTAGTCCTCTGCTATTGCGGTTAATCATCTTCATTTAGTCTTATTCAGATATGTATTAAACTCCACATTCAAACATGGTATGAATTGCTGTTCCTATTGATGGGAGCAGTAAAAGGTGGTAAACTGAGTGAATGGATGGCCAGCTGTGATAATTCCAAGGAAAATGTTGTGTAGAGAGAGGAAAGAGAACAAAATCATAATTACTCTGTGAGCAAGAGGAAGGCATCACTTCTAATGAATTTGCTAAAGAAAAAAGATCCAAATACCTCAGAAACCAGCATAAAGTGCATAGGATAATGGGGTAATTCAGGCTGGGAGGGATCTCAAGAGGTCAATACTCTGGTCTTTGGCTCAAAGCAGGGCCCAGCTCTTAGGTCAGACAAGGCTTCTCAAGGCTTTATCCACTCAGGTGTTCAAAACCTCTTGAGACAGAGACTGCAAGAACTCATGGCTAAGCTGCTACACTGCTTGGCTGTCCTCATGGCAAGAAAAGTTGGAAGCGAGTGATAAAACACAGATTTCAGCAGTAGCTGAGAGGATAGCAACTTGCTCAGATTTAAGGCATAGTTTCTGTTCTTTCATTGCAGTTTAGCTGAAATCATCTTGTGAAAGTCCCTCACTAATTTCACATTTGTTTTGCCAGTTCCAGACTCTCAGTTCATTGATCTCAAGACTGAAGAGAGTGTATGTGCATATGCAACTTTTATACTAGAGTTCTAGTTAAGCATGCATTTTGTGAAATAGTAATATTTCATCTCCTCAGAAGGGAGTGCTGACTTCTTTTAATTCTATGGAATAGTATCTGCATTGTTCATGAGGAATATTATTTCTGTCACAGATGAGAGAATATTTTCACATCTGCATTGCTTCTTTATGAAAGAAGGCAACTAATACCATGAATTTTCTCTTATTGGGGAAGCAGTTGCCAAAATGAAATTTGAAGGTAATGAATGTGGGAGATTTTACATCTCTTTCTATATACTCTGTCATTTTTATTAAAATCCAGAGTTGACTATTGCAGCAAAGGAAAATGCTCTTGAGATGAGGTAAGACTGGCTTATGGGCCATCTTGAAGCACAATCGGAGTTTTTTGTGGAAAACTTGTACTTTAAACTTTCTCTATTACCTTCTTTGCATCTGACCACAAGGGAAAAAAATGGCCTTTCTTTCCATGATGAAGCTGGGGAATTCTTTAAAAGTGAGTTACTGTAAAGGTCATCTAGTCCAGCTCTGCCAGTCTAGATTTATTCCTTACTGCATATGATAAAATGCTCTGAAAGTGTAATTTTACATTGTCAAGAGATGTAGATATATAGACTAATAAATCTCCCAGCTCAGAACATTTCCTAATTTCCTTTCACATCCCCATTCTGTATTTTTTCTGTTATCTATTTCAGTTAATCATTCCTGGTTGTATCCTGCTTTTATTACCTGATAGAGGGCTTGTGCCTTTGTAGGTATTAACATTGTTTGTCCACCAGCAAGCTGCATTACCTGTGGCTGGTACAATCATAACAGCACAATTGAGATCTTTATATTTTTTTTTGTAAATAAGTGATTTAGTCCTTGAGTTATTCCACTTTGACAAAGAAGAGATTAAGTGCAGTATATTGTAGGAGTGAAGTGTATCAGGCATTACACAGAGAGGACTCAGCATGAGTTATCAGTGCAGTATGGTGGGGAGGATCACAGCTATGAGAACTTAGCTCTAGATCCCAGCTTCTCAACTGGCTCCTCTCTGCACTCTTTTCTGCATAAGGAAAAGGAAGGTATCAGGACTATAATAGCAGTGAACCAAGTATGCTGGTTGGCATGCGTCATGAAATTTGACATTCTAAAATACTTGTACTCTGAGTGGTGGAAATGTTGTTTGAATTAAGGGGGCACAGATGCCTGCTTCAGAATACCTTTTATGAAAATGCTTTAACAAGCAGCACAATTGTTTCTGAACAAGTGATTTTTTTCAAAGTAGTGGTTTAACTCCACAGGAGTCTCTGCCCCGCTTACATGGTGGTGTAAGCCTCTGGCCTGTTGGTGACACATTATGTGGGGGATTGTATGGTTGCACCTGGGATTAAAATGGCTCTTTGCAGCAGTGCGGCTGCTGAACAGAAGCTGTTTTATTAGGTGTTTCTATTTTACTGGTGCTTGTTGCTTAGCGCCTGATCTCTGAGTCAGCCAATCCATCTCTGCTACTGTACTGTGGAGGAAAAAAACCCTCATATTTTTCATATAGCAATAACTATTTTTTGTCCATTTCTCAAGTATATCCCTTTGCTTTCAGATTAACCCCAGTAGGTAATATTTCTAACACTACAGAATTCCAACTTTAGAATGAAGTGTAAAACTAATTTTGTATGCTGGTTTGTACCCATGAGGTTACCGTAGCCAGCACAAAATTAAAAAGACCTAATGTTATCTTTCCCTGCCTTCTGAGAAGTGCTGTTTCATCTTATGCTTAGAGGAAATTTCACTAAATTCCAGCAAGTACTGTGTCTTTTATCCTGAAGTGAACTGTTCTTTTTCTACCTTAATTCATAGGTGCAGTGGAAGTTTTTGGTATGAATTTTAACAGAATGTATAATGGCTGAGGTGCAAACGCTCTTTC
>NW_010186056.1:30975-57078 GCF_000695765.1 Mesitornis unicolor
ATTTCCCCATGGAAACTTCAAGAGCTACCTGAATTCAGCCCTGATATGTAACTATTACTACAGCTATTGCTGCAAGCTATTCCTGGTAGCATGGTGCAATGATAAAGAGGCACAAAGCACTACGTTCTGGAAATGTCATTTCAGTCCTGACGGGTACAAATGCAGAGAAATCTCCAAGCTTTGGAAATTATTATAAGGACATGTCCTTAACAGTAATTTAACCAGTGGATAAGGTTTTCTTGTGATGAATAGTACTGCTTAAAAGGAGAAAATTTGGGTTTGTCTGTTTTATCTTCTAGAGATGAGCAAGTAAAGCATTTTGGTGGCTGTAATTTGTCTTGTGCATGTCCTTTGCCAAGACTGCTTCTTTCACACACAACTGTGCACTAATTGCCTGTTTCAGCAAAGCCTTTGTAAACTCCCTAGCTCCAAAAAACTACGATTTTCTGTTTTATTGATTTTTCACCAAAAACTTCGTATTTTTGAATGTCAGAATGACTTTTCTGGTTTTTTTCACTGAAAGAATATTGTGACTGAGTGCTATCAGAGAATAGGTTGCAAAAGTATATCTTCCTTAAAGCAAAAATCAGTTTTCTCAGTTCTGCCCTTGTTCATTAGAGAGCACCTACGTCCCCTGCACTTTTCTCTGTCACACATTCAGACTGAGCAATATGAAAGCAGTCATGCTGAGAGACACAATCAGTAGTGTTGCTGACTGCTCCTACAGAAGGATGTATGTACTCTTTGCAAAATAAGCAAGTGCCTAGGTGTTGAAGGGGACATGGGACCTTTATTTTAAGCTAATATTTTTTCTTCTAGAAAGATCACAGGCCTGATGCAAGGTTTAGTGAATATTCTGGGGCTGACCTCTGTGGTGTTTTACAGTAGTTTAAGTTTTCTTCCCAGAAACTGCAGGATTGGTTCCATGCTGTGCCATAGACCACCTCTCTAATCTAACATAGAGCACTTGCAGAATAAGTTTCTTAAAACTGCTTGGATAGTCTTACTGTTTTAAAGTTTAGATAAACATACAGAGGAAAACCTACCTTTCCTGTGAATAAGACAGAAATTTGCTAAGCAAAAGCAGATTTTTCCTGGAGGAAACTGCCTCTTTTGAAAGATGTTTATTTGACTGACTGGTATCTGCTGCAAGAGCAACAGAGCAGGGCTCAAGCAGTCCACAAGGCTTCTGGAGTGCATATGGGGTGACTCATTTCAGTGATACCTTGTGAAAGGACAAGAGGCAGTGGACATAAATACAGGAAATTCCATGTAAACATAAGGAAAAAATACTTTCACTGTGAAGATGGTTTAGCTGGAGCAGGTTGCCCGTGGAGTTAGTGGAGTCTCCATCTTTGGAGATATTAAAAACTCAACTGGACATGGCCCTGAGCTAACTGCTCTAGTTGACCCTGCTGTGAGGAAGAAGGTTGGATGAGACAATCTTCAGAGGTGCCCTCCTACCTCAGCCATTTTCTGTTTCTTTGATCCATTCTCTTCAGTAAGAGATGAAACTGGGAATTGCTCTGGATTAGAAATCAAAGGGTTAAATACTGTTCTGTCATGGGTAGTAATTAAGTTTCTTTTTCCTTCTTAAATGGATGCAGTTGAAACATACACAGTGATGGAGCAACTGATGGATCTTGGACTTTTGCCATTAAAGAATACATATAGTTTTTGAAGCCTCCCTTTCTCTGTTAGATTAGTTACTGTCAATAAAAGCAGTGTGGGAGGTACCAAAATTACATGTTTCAGAGTAGATGTAGAGCAGAAGAATGATCTCAGAATAAATTATTCTAATAAACAGCACTTGTCTAGTTTAACTTTTTATCCTCATTTGCTTCAGGCAGCTATGACAGTGCTGCAGTCCCTGTTCTGTCAGTCGAAAAGACAGTGGTGGAATATGAGAACTCTCATTTAAATTTGATATTGTCCAGAAGTTTTACTGCTTCAGTATTTCAATTAGAGAGTCTTGTAGCTTAATGATTAAGAAGGAAAACCTTTTCTTGGTGGTGTAAAGCAGGACCACTCTATATTATTTTCTCAAATTATGCTAATGATTTTGCACAAACAATTTGCACTAGTTTGTGCAACTGCAAATTTGCCTCCACCTAATGCAACATTTGGCACAGAGTTCCCCAAATTACATGAAAAAGCTTAGGAATGGGAAGATTAATAAGAATCTCTGAACAGAAAAGCTATGCTTACTATGAGATTTCAGACAACCACAGTTCTGTCCTTATCTAGCATATTCTTCTGGATAAGCAGCTATAGAAACAGTTGTATGAAAAGGTGAGACATCTGATATCATCAGCCCTTGTAGACTACGTAATAAGGAGAGTATCCTGCACAGGTAATGTAGCCATTGCCTACAGCAGTGACAACTAGAAAGTTGGCAGTGTCAATGTCTCAGGCTACATTTTTGCAGTGGAAAGCTCTTAGCCTATTCCTCTTAAGACAAATACTGTTTCTTTACCCTTGTGGTAACTAACAAAATGAACTCACGGGTCAAGTCTCCAAAAATACAGGAACTGCGTTAGAGCTGTGACCGTGCATGGTCACCGTGCATAGCCACGTACTGTAGACCTAGCACCTCCTAGAAGCCCTTCATAAAGCTACTGTGGGGGAAGGAAAGGAGGAGTAGGAACAGGAGCAGGGCCATTGTTGTCAGGTTAATGTAGAAAATTATCTTGTCTGAAATGGACTTTTTTGGCTGCTGCCAAGAAAACTGTTGCTTTGCCAGCTTTTACAATTACACGTTCATTTGGTCTAGGCACTGAAACACTTTTCTGCAGTTCTGAAAAAGCAAAACTAAGGAAGGAAGGGGAATATAATATATAGGATAACATACCAAGCCACAAATTCTGGGATCCATTCTTTCAGTGTCTTCATATATCTGTGCCACTCACAAACCATTTGACAGAACCAGTGATTCATGCTTCTCTCTGTCTGAGGTACTTGCCATTTGAAAGAGAAATATGCACAGGATATTCACTATAATGACTCTGCCTTACTTGTTTGCATTATTCTGTTTGTACTGCAAAGCTCACTTTTAGAAGTCTATTCATATATAATGTACATACTGTGTTTTAGTATTAAGCATCTTAGCTGGAACCTTACTGAATGCTGACCTTTTACAGCCAGGTATGGTATTTTTATTGTAGAGTGTGCTCGAGAGCAGAGAGAGCTGTGCAGGGAGAGCAGAATTACCTGTTACCAAAGCACCAAAAGATCAAGATTTGAGTCAATAAATTTTGCTTTTGGGAGGCAAGACTGAAGGCTTCAGGGCATCGGTAATCAACTGTGGCATCCTTTGTCTGTAAATCACTTTTCATTCCAACTCACCATGGATTTATGAATTACTCACATATGACTGTTTTGTCATTATCCTATGACTTTAGTGTAGGAAATATATCTAGATCTGCTTTCATAAATTCACTGCTGTGCTTTTGTGTTAGATTTTCTCTCACACGGACCACCCCATTTTCTAGATTTGCATTTTACTTATAGAGAGTGAAGCCATGCTTTTAGAAGTGTTATGTAAACTAGAGCTCTTGCAGCATATTGAAAATACTTTATTCGCAACTTAGGGCCACTTGGTACTGATTTTGGGCAACTAAATAGTTGTAGCCACATGTAAATCAGAGAATACTGAAAGTATGAGAAGTTCAAAATTTGGAAATAAATAAAAATGAACAAATATTCAGCAAAACGTATGAAAAGAGAGTAGACCAGGGCTTGGAATAATAAAGTATAAAGAATAATAAAAATAAAAGTTCATTATTACAGGCACAGGAGTATTTCCTAAAACACCCGCCATGACCTGATAAATTAGATATGCCAAGCATGAGATTTTTTTGCAGATACTCATTCTTTTAGCAGTCTCTGAACCCCAGTCAACACACAAAACTATTCAAACAAGGCAGTGAAGTTTTTGCCTTCCTAAACAGGATCGTAACTTAAAGCATAGTCTTTCCTTATCCTGCTTTTTAGTAGGTTCCCTTTTGAGTGTAACTTCACTCATAGGTGCTTCATGATGCCTTAGCCCTGGTAACTGATTCCTTCAGAGCATCATATCATGCCTCATCTCTTCCCTCCTATGCCAGAAAAGTCCTGTGTGGCCCAGCTTCAGCTCTTGTTCTAAAAACTGCCTTGCAGATGCCCTGTGTGGGCTCCTCTAGCTTCAAGACTTGGCTAGCTTGCTATAAACAGTAATCTTTTTGCTTGCTGTGAGGGCAGAACATAATAACAGGTCAATACCTGACCTTGCTGTAAACAATAAAAATAAAAGAGTGATCTGTTGTGAATGAAATTCTGCTGCTGATTGGTGGATTTCAAGCTTTCTGAACTGCCAGAGGTCTTCTCTCATCATAGCTTTATAAGGTAGTCCTTGAAAACTGTATTTTCCACAAACATCCATGAAAATAATTAACACTATCCATTGTTAGCTCTAAATGGAGACCTAACAAGATGGTAAACAAAAATGGTTTTGGCAAAATATTCAGCTGGGAGTACTCTTAAGCAGGAGTTGCTAATAGTGACAAATAATGTAACAATAAGATAAAAATAGCTTTGAGTTTTTACCCTTTTTCACTCTTCTTTTAGCTCTGAAATTCTGGATCTCAACACACCAACTACAGAGAAACGTGTATATGTAGTGTATGAAAACTGTGGAAACAGAACATTGCCAGCATGCTCAAAGTATTTAGTGTGAGAGAGTGATCAAATAATTGGCAGCACCAATTTTCATTTTTTCCCAGATATTGGCATTTCCATCTGTGGCAGAAAGTTCCAGAAATCAGAAATGTTACAAGCTACTCTGCTGAAACTAGAGAAAGTTATCTCACAGTGACAGAGGGGAACTGTCTGGCTGTAAATAGTTCCTTAATGTCTCAACTTTCAGCTTGAGAAAAATTGGATTTGACTTGAGCTCTCAAAAAACCAATAAAGATACCTGCCATTTTCCTTCCCAGTCAGACTGACCTCAAATTCAGGTAAAAGAGTTGGAGATTATTATTTCCATAACCTGGTTGTCTCTTCCAGCTTTCCAAAAAATGAGCAAGTGGAAACTCTCTGAAGAAAAGTGAAGAAATGAATAAGCACTTGAAAGAAGATTTTTGGACTTGTCAAATTTAGCACTAATTGGCAAATCCAGATCTTCAGAGAAGCTTCAGTTATGGTCTTTTCTGTTAGAACTACAAATTTTGTAACCATGAGGCAGTCCACTGAATTATTAGAATATATCTTCTTTTTGGACATGGATATAATGTTCTGTTGGTCACAGATGGCATTTATATTAGCTCCTAGAGGCACTCTTATATAGCAAAATTTTGACCTCAAATCTTTGGACTTCCTCCTCAGACTCCTGAAGTTCGGCAAAATAACCAGTCCTCCCAGATAAGTAGTTCTTATAACCATTCTATTTGTCTTCTACTTTTATTTGAGGTATGAACTGGAATAGAGATTTTATAATTTTCATCACAACATGAGTTTTATCAAAAATTCATCTCTCCTGATAGTAGTTTCAGTCCAATTTAATATTAGTATTGGAGGATCAGTATAGTAAGTCTCCTGTTTAGCATAAAATAAATAAATGGAAACATAAATTATTTAACACATTTATTTAAATATGCTTTTCCAAATAGAGAGCTATCAAATTACTACTAAGTACTCCATAATAGATTTTCAGGCTTCTGAATGTTAATGACCGTCTTTCGAACTTGCTTCCTTTCTGAACAAATATGCAGAAGGTGTAGTACTAATCAAGAATTAATACTTTATCCCAAAAGCAGAAAGGAACCTGGAAAACTTTGATGTTGAGAGAAAAACCTGATAGCCTCATTTCTTAAAAAAAATTGTGTTGCACATGCGACAATGCTGATGTTTGATTTTATTTATTATACTATGTGTGATTTTTTTCTTTCTAAAGGAACAAATACAGTCCACCTGGAAATTTTTTACTATGCAGCTGTATTACAGATTCATAGAATGGTTTAGGTTGGAAGGGACCTTAAAGCTCATCCAGTCCAACCCCCTGCCATGGGCAAGGACACCTCCCACCAGACCAGGCTGCTCAAGACCCCATCCAACCTGGCCTTGAACACTTCAAGGGAGGGGGAATCCACAACTTCTCTGGGCAACCTGTTCAGTGTCTCACCACCCTCACAGTAAATAATGTCTTCCTAATATCTAGTCTAAATCTACCCTCTTCCAGTTTAAAGCCATAACCCCTCATCATATCACTGCTCGCCCTGGTAAAAAGTCCCTCCCTAGCTTTCTTGTAGGCCTCCTTCACATACTGGAAGGCCACAGTAAGGTCCTCTCAGAGCCTTCACTTCTCCAGTCTGAACAGTCCCAACTCTCTGAGTTGGTTCTCGTAGGGGAGGTGCTCCAGCCCTCAGATCATCTTTGTGGCCTTTCTCTGGACCTGCTCCAACAGCTCCATGTCCTTCTTATGTTGGGGTCCCCAGAACTGGACACAGTACTCCAGGTGGGGTCTCACAAGAGCAGAGTAGATGGGCAGAATCACCTCCCTCAATGTGCTGGCCATGCTTCTTTTGATGCAGCCCAGGTATTACAGCTCTATAATCCTAAAACCATAGAAAAGCATGCTCTAGGACAGATTGCTATTTACAGCTGTGGAGTCTTCTGATGGGCTTTCAGAATCCTGTCAATCATGTTGAAGACTGTGAAAGTAAATATAACTCATATAGCAAGTTTGGTAATGCACTGTTGCAGGAAGAGAGTAACTCTTATGGCTCTGATGTGCACAATGAAATCTCCATTGGCTGATGGGATGTGCAGTTAAACCCTCAGAAAGGTAGAGCTAGAGGTAGACTAGCACCTTTGTTAAAAAAACAACAGCAGCAACAACAACAAAAAACCCAAACCAATCAAATAAACAAAAAACCCCAGAAACTTAGCAAAAATCCCTGTAATAAATGCTATTTTGTTCCTTTTGTAGTACATGTGCTTTGGATGCTACTGATAGCAAATGCAGACACGTATATAACTAAAATGTTTATTTCATATTCTACTTACACATGCATTTGTTAGGGCTTAGTTTAGGTATACGATTAAATACGACAAGCTCAAACATCACATATTACAGGACTAAATTACTGCATTCAAAAAAACGGAGTCTCAGGCTATTGAAGGGAGTTTTGATATACGTTAAATATCAAGTGACACTGTGCTTTTGGATAATGGAAAGTTCTGCTAATTATATTTTGGGCGACTGGAAAGCATATAATTCAGATTATGATTAAACAGGAGTGACAATTTCCATTTGAGTTAAAGTATTCATCTATATCATCTTTTCAGTTGCAGTCCTGTTTTTATTTTATTCATTATTTTGAGTTACTAACAACTTTCTTTAGTATAGAATGCTGTTTTCTATTTCATTTCATGCTTACTCTCAGTATTAGTAGGAGAGATGAATTCCTGGAAACTGGGACAAGATGTATGCGAAAGCAGTTGCTCAAAGCTCAAGATGTATCAGAATCAAAATGCAGTGAACATATGTTGAAATCCAGCCTCGTGGGTGGGTGATTTAACAGTATCTTGCAGAAAACATGCTTTTGCACAAATGAATTTCTGGCTATGGTGTGAATTCATATTTGCCACGTCACAGAATTAAGCTGTAAAAGGGGAAGCATTATGGTGGACAACATTAGGACAGATTGCTTAAAGCGGCTGGGGAATCTTCCTCTTTGGAGACATCTGGGTCTAGGCTGGAGATGATCCTGAAGAACATGATCCAGCATTGGCTTCGAAACAAGCCTTGCTCTGAGCAGGAGGAAGGACATGACCTCCTTCATCATTCTGTGATTCTAAACAGCACTGGAAAAGTGCTGTTAATGTTAATGCATTAAGCATTATTTAAGAACTAAGAGGAGGCTGCAGACTGCATTCGATGATTGCCTTAAAAAAGCAACAGAAGCAGCATTTTTAGATTTCATCCTCAGTTGGGTTTTTTTCAGGTTACATATTATGTGAGTTTGAAACTGAATGGCATTGACTAAAGCATATTGCTTATACATCTTCTGGGTAAAAAAAAAAAATAGCTGGTGCTGTTTTTGCAAAGGACGAACTCGAAGCCTGAAGTCTATGTAAGTTAATCTAAAGTCTTAGCTAAAATCACTGAAGTCAGTTGAACAGTTCACTCCATTGTAGATTTTGTCTTTAATTATAATTTAATTTAATGAGCTAATTTAGAATAATAACTGAATTTAATAAAACCTTTCTATTTTGCAGTATGACATAATGTATGGAAAATGGCTAGACGTCTAAATTACATGCTGTCTTCCTGTTAAAATCTGATACCCCTTCATTACCTTTTCTTCCAAAAAATTAACTCAGAAGTTGAGAGGTGCAAGCTCACATTTGCAGGTTCAAAATTTGCTGACAAAACATTTAAAGAGAAGGCTTTTCATATCATTGTCGTCTGCTTTCAGAATCACTTACAAGAAAACCAAGCGGAGGTTTTCCTTGACTGTTTTGGCACTGTGGAAATATTAGTGCAGAAACGTCAAGCAGCAGAATGAAATTGCCTGGGCTGTGAACTGAGAAGTGCTAAAGTTTTGGGTTTGTGCATATGTGTGTGTTTTCAACCACTTTGAATTAGGTAAGATTTTCAAAGCATCTAAAAGGGAGTTATTTACACCCTTCTGCCCTGTCACTCTGTTGTTCCTGGGCCATAAAGACCTCTCTTAGTCCTACGCAGGTTGAAATAATTCATGTGACATAAGCCGAGATGGTGTTGCTGTCTTGGCTTGCTGAGAGCTGGTACTGACTGAATTGTTACCGGGAGCAGAAGAAAAAGGACAAGAGCCAGGGAGTGAAAACAAATGGGGTCCTTTTTTCTTCTCAGTGGAGGTCTATTTTGATCATCTGAGGTGTCAATAAGTTGAGTTGCTTTCTTCAGATGCGGTCTACAAGGGATCAGCACATCTACTGAGTCAGTTGATTTTTTATATTACTCTTAATCATCATTGTATTGCTGGTAATTTACCCCCATCGACATGTTAATATTTGCTGCTGAAGAATGTCTCAGCTGTGAGACAGTGAGATATCCCTTGGAAGCTGAGCCTCAGCCTCCTACATGTGGGCTCAGGTGTATGGGAAGCAGGGAGGAAAAAGTGAAAAGAAAAGCAGCTCTTTAAATTGAAGAGGGAGCCTTGTAAGCTGAGGTGGGGGTTTGTCTTATCTGCTAGGAACAGGATTTGGGCTCACAGCGTTGTCAGTGTATTTGCCTAGATTTATTTTTTTCAAGTGGCATAAAAGCTTTGATTTTTGTATTGATTCATTGTAAGCTGAAATAAGAGGTTTTAATACTTTGACACTCTAATGTGGCCTTTTTTTAGTTTCAGCACTAATATATTTGTCTACCTTTATAGAAAACTAAAGTTCAGAACAACTAAAATCATGTCTTTAAATTTTGGAGTGTTTAATTACAGAAATATTTTTTCAATTCACTAGAGTGATGGTGATTATCTGAGGTAAAGGTTTTTAACAGAAATTACCATAAAATGTGTTAATATGTATTGTTATTTTTAATAAGCTAGGATCTTAAGTAAAGGAATAATTTCCATCCTGTCTCATTGCCAAGGCAATGGGTTGGTTCATGGGAGTGGATCAATTGGAGGGAATAACTTCCTGTCAAAACCTGGTAAGAAATAAAGTGTTTTCTATTTCAGAATATTTATTTGGGAGACTTTTTCCCAGGTAGGATTTGGCCGAATTTTATTGATGCCTTTAAAAATATTAGACTTGTTTCTGAGCAGATTGTCTGATGTACTAAAGACCGCTCTACAAATGCCTTCACACATAGTATTAGGCAGTGCGTTAATTTGTATATTTGTGTCAGGAAGACCTTAATTAGACAATTTATTAGAAATGCACAGGCTGTGTACCTTCACTGTGGTACTAAGCAAAGGGAGACATTCATTTCTTATTAACAGTGCAAGAGAAGAGCGATCATTTTAGACAGAACCTTCAGTTGTTTTGGTGAACTAATTTGTGGTCTTTTTTAAGATACTTCACCATGTGCTTTTGCTTTACAAACTTATGAACATATAAACTAAAATTACCTTTTCTCTTAGGTTTAGAAGTCTGTTGGCTGGTGTTACTTGGTGATGACTTCAATGCTCGCAATGCTGCACTTCTGTTATGATCAGGATGTGCTTGAAAATAAACAATGTATTTTCACTTCTTCCATTTTTATTTTCTTGTAGACATTCCAGCAGTCTTCTCTACAGCAGAAAAGTAAAAAGAAGAACAAAGGTAAAAAGTGAATTTGTTTCCATGTATTGGTAGGAAGGGAATTGCCAACATTAATGTTTATGGTACTGCTGTATCTGAGGATCTAGAATTTGTTAGCTCCAGTCCATCTTTAGCTCAGTTGATCCTGTTGAGAAGCTGTTAGTCCATTACTTCTGTCTCATGGTTTCCTAATGCTCCTCTACCTGCATATGTCTGCTGTTGTCTGTTGTTTTTTTTTTTAATACTTAAGCCTCTTTGGGGCCAGGGCTAGTTTCTCCAGCTGTGTGCATGTAATACCTTACTGCAGCCCTTGCTTATTACCTAAGGTGTCAGGTAATTTACATCATGGTAAATTGTCATCCTTTAATTCAGAAGTACAAAGGCCTTAGGAACTATTTAGTTGCAAATGGAGCTGCAAAATACCCGTGAAGTACTTACATAGTTGTATTTGGCAGCCAGGTATGAAAGTACATGAATTTATATGCTGTGTACTTTACTCTGATGTGAAATGAAAAATGATATTTTTTCTTATTTTTAATATCTTGCCTTTCTTTTCTCTTATAGTGTCCTCTCTTTCTGTGTTGCTTTTTTGTGTGTGTGTGTCTTATCCATAGAATATGAGCTCTGTGAGGTGCTGAGCATGGTTTGGTTTGGTTTGGTTTTTAACTTCTAGTGCCTTGCATAGACTTTGTGGTCGAAATAGGTTTGTAATAATTTTTTCATGGCAAATTGAATTTGAAATTTTTAACTCATTTTCTTCAGCAATATATAGTGCTTTCTGGCTAGCTGTCTTGTTGATTTAGTGGACAAGTCAAACACTTTCACATCAACTGATTGTCATTTTCAGCTCCTATTCCTGGCAAAAGCAAAAGACGAATCTCATGTAAAGATCTTGGTCGAGGGGACTGTGAAGGCTGGCTTTGGAAGAAGAAAGACGCCAAGAGTTATTTCTCCCAGAAATGGAAAAAATACTGGTTTGTCCTGAAGGATACGTCTCTATATTGGTATATTAATGAAGAGGTAAGCATCTGTGCTTGTTTTCTCAATAAATACCCAGTGTAGTGCTGTTGTCATGATTTAGTAGGAAGCCAGTGCTTTGAGTGCTTATAGATATGAATAACTTCATTCACTCAAATAGTCATACTGAAATTAATATTAACTGCCTGACTAAATTACCGTTAAGGTCTCGTGATATTTGATCCTTCAAATTCACTGTTTACTACAAGGAGAAATAACCCACTTTCCTGTGTCCTTCTCTCAGCAGTTTAGAATAAGTCTATCCTCAACCTCTTGAAAGGGAAAAGGTAGTTATTTAATCCTGTCATTCAAGCTTAGTCGAGGGAGTGTAAACTTTAATGATGTGCTGCCTGGTGTTCCTTGTTTATCTGTGCTAGTGAAATCACCAAAACCTCTGGCAGTTAAGGAAGATTTTCTCAGTTGTTGTTCCTTATCTGTAGCTTTTGATACGATCTCAGAGCTCATATATGCTGAACCTAAGAGCGCCAGAGCAGCCCAACTGAATTGCATACAACTTTGATTGTGCAACATGTTCTGCATTAGTACACATTTATGTATATCAGATTGAGCAAAAAAAGCTTTTTTGCCAGTGAATTAAGAAACCTTAATTTTAAACTGTATTAGTTTCATTAGTAGATACCCTGAGATAAAATAATTACCAAAACATGTGGATGCACTCAGTTCTTGACTTGTTCTTTTAATCGTTGCAAGCTAGGTACATGGCCTTTTTAAAATACTGTGATCCCCAACATTTCCCTGAGTAGACAAAAAGAAAGTTGTTCCCTGAACAGAGTTACCCAAGCCCGTTTTCCCACAGACTCATCCCATTTATGCTTTGATCCCAGCTTCAGATGAGTAACCCTAACTCCCTCCTCTCCATCCTCCCTCCTCAAGGTCTAGTATGAGGTCTTCATCAGAGCAGTAATTCATATCTACAAGTGTGATGGCTGCTCACCAGCTGTGGCCAAGGAGCATGTGGAACCACTGAGTTGTGCCTTGCTTTCCCATGGTGAGAGCAGTGATCTGAGCAACTCTGTCTTCCCCCTGTCCTGAGACTTGCTGAGACTCGGTTATTTTTGAGACCTCAGCTCCTTCACCGAAGTGTTTGCAATCACCAGTAGATTCAAAAGCTGGCAAGGGGAAGCCTCACTAGCAGATGGACAGACAAGCAAACAGTGCTCTTGCCAAAATTTTGCTTCCTCAGGCAACCATGAAAAAAAGAAATAGCAAGATTATTCTAAACAGTGTCCTTTTGATTGTAAAATACCTGCTAATGCAGAACCTGTTACAGCCTTGTACCTTCTACAGAACAACTCTGGTTCCAGTTTTATATGCTGATTTGTGTCTCTCTTATTTATTTAATATTAAGAGAGCCATATAGTCTGCATATGTAGCATAATGGACTGCATATGTAGCATAACCATGGAGATTCTGAGAAAAAGATGTAATTCTGTGGATTTCCTTGACATACATTTGTATTTTCTGCAGCTTTACTTTCATGTACCTGTATTAATTTCTCATACGAAGTTATAAGCAGTTAAATAAGCAGTCTATGTTACTGATATCTTAGTGGCTTAAAATAAATAAAGCTTTCAAATTGTAAAAAGTCAAGGAAGATTGAGTATCTGATAAAATAAACTATGTGCAAGTCTTTAGAGAAGAGAGAAGGATGGTCAGATGTCTTCTCTCTTGAGTGTTGGAAAGTGAGATGAAAGAAGCTGAATAGATATCATGCCTCTTAGCTGTGATATCATATAAGGATGGTAAACAGCACACATTTAAATTGCCTTTTTCCCTATTTCTTACAGTAGGCTGCATTTCTCCTTACTAATTAGTCCATCTTCCTCCCGAATTAACTAATTACAATAACTAACTGCCTGAATACGTTTGGTCATTTTGTATATTTTCAAGTGCTGGTTCAGCTGTGAAATTGTTTGAGAAAACCAGGTATTTAAAATTGTATTTTACACCAAGGGATCTGTCTTACTGCTCTGACAAAAGTCACAGTGACTTCTGTGGGAGGTTTGCCAGAGCAGAGCATACATTAGTATTCCTTATGTAAGAAGCAGGCAAGATAAAACATCTTTAAGTTTTCAGTGTGGTGGGATTTTTTTTTTTTCTGCCACCTTAACAGCAGTAATATCTAGAACTATCTTTGCAGGATGAAAAGGCGGAAGGATTCATCAGTCTACCTGAATTTAAAATTGACAGAGCCAGTGAATGCCGCAAGAAATAGTAAGTGTGCTCAAAAATAATGCAATGATACAGTAGAAAAAGTGGAATGAAAGACAACGTTTTCCCTTAAGACAGTGACATAATGGACTTAGTTACAGTGAACATTTAGTCATATCACAGAGTAAGTTCATACAGAACACATGAATTCAGTGTGGTTTCTGTGTGCCATCTTTCCTGAAGAAGTTGTTTTTTACTTTATCATGAAACACAGTGCTTGACTAGAGCAAAATTAATTAAGAGCAAGAAGGCTGCTTGGTTGCTTCTGTCTCTTTATTTTCCTAGTTTTACTTTCCTCTTTTCTTTCCTTTCTGTTTTTGCAGGGTTTTATTGTTTGTTTGTTCAGGTTTGGAGTATACATGTGTGATACCTTTAAGCTCAGTAAAGAGATTTAAGTATAGTAAAGAGACCATCCAAATTAAAAAGTCCCCAGGTTCATGGCTAGGTATCAGTCTTCAGTGTGACTACAAATTAGTTAGCATTATCTCAAAGTTTGCTGACACAGTCCTGAGGCAGAGTAAAAAAAAAGACTGACAGTGATATGCTGCATTTTTGAGGTATGACCTAAAGGTCTCAAATAACTTTTCTTCTCACCTAGCTGTGTGTGCAGCTGTCCAGATTTGTGCCATTGCACAAATCCATTTCTGATTTAGATGCAGATTTAAGCATATGTAGTTGCATACTCCCACAGAGGTATTTTTAGAGTCATTATTGCTGAAAACTTTTTGCCTTGCCTTCTAATGCTTTTTTCTGTTCTTTTAAGTTTATCAAGACTGTGGAATCACTGAAATTTGTACATAATAGCAATTGCAAAAGTAAAATGGTGTGTTTTGTAGTACACACAGTTATGAAGACACTGACCTTGTATCATTTGGTCTACATATCTCTTTAGCATGAACTCTGCTTTTCATGATGGTCTCAAAGGGTCGAAAATGAAAACTGCATGAAAAAAATGATATATCAGCTTGGGCTTATTGTCTTTTGTCTTTGGACTTAATTGCTGAAGTTTTTAGTTTTTTCTTTTCTTATTGTGGCAGCAGCATAAAGTCAACTTATTTCTCAGAATTGCACCTTACCTTTTTTTTTTGTTTGTTTGTTTTTACTTGATTTGGTGTCTACTGGATGGTAGAACATAAAATATGAGTCTTAAAATTCCTTGCTTGGGTGGCCAGTAAAGAAAAACATCCTAAGAATACAGATGACAGATGCTGTAACAATTTTAAGAAGTCAAGTTGTGGATCTCAGTAACTTGCTGATGTCTTTCTAAACTGAGCAGATGTCACCGTACATCTGCTTTCACTTGCACTGCATCATGTTCTAATGCCTTAGAGGAATTCTTTTTGCCTCAATTTCATGTTACCTTCACTAGCAGCAACTTTCCTGGACAGCAGTTTCATATCCCTGATTTCTTAAAACCTTTTTTCACATATTTACATATATGCACACAAACATATATATTGAAAATTGCAAGCATGATACACTTTTAGAACATCATTACCGTTTTTCTGAGATACAACAGATTTTTATATATATGTATATATAATTCTCTAAGCCATTATATAATATATAAAACTATTGTTTCTCAGAAAAATGGTGATGATGTTCCTTGTGTAGCATGTTTGCAGTTTACCTTATTTTCTTTGGGACTGCTATGCATTTTTTGTTCTTATTATAAGAAAAACCTTCAGGCTATTCTCAAAAAATTATTCTTCTGTACTGTAAATTATTAATTACTTTCAGATGCACTTTCTGGATCCTCAAGTACTTTACCATAAATCTTTATCCAACATAGTTTAAAAAAATCTTTCTACTAATTTATTTCGTATTATGTATGAAATGCAGTAATTCTCTTGGTCCAGTCGTGTTGATTACTTTGGTGGAAAGAAAAGATGAGATGTAATTGCCCATTGCTTAGCATGACCTCAAGAACACAGTGTTGATTTATAACTGCATTTCATATTTTTCTGTTTGAAATGCAGTCATTGGAGCTAAAGGTAATGTCAAGGTCATTGGAATGTGAGAAATCACCAGGACTGAGAGTTTTTCTGTTGTACCTAATAAATTTTAGTCAATTTTCTGTTCAGAAAAAATTGACACCTATAGGTATATCAGCAAAATTACCTGATACGTAAAATGATATCCTTAACTGGTTAACTTTATCCAAATATAGTAGCCTGCAGGTGATTGTTGAACAATATTTATGTACATATGAATCAAGCATTATTTAGGAAGGGGTAGTTAAAGAGCACTTTACTTGGTAAAATCTGGCACAATCCTAAAAGTTGTATATTTGTATACTGTTTGGGGGCATCCAACAACTGAGAAAATGTGACCTCATTTCATTCCATGGTGACCACACTATCTGACATTTTAAAAAGAAGAGAGAGCTGTGCCATTACATTTTTATAATTATGTTTTTCCTCTACAGTGCATTCAAAGCCTGCCATCCTAAGATCAAAAGTTTTTATTTTGCTGCTGAACATCTAGATGATATGAACAGGTAAGGAAATCTAGCGAAGTTCAAGGCATTGTTCCTTAAATGTGACACTTCTTGAAGTGAGTAATAACACAGTAATAAAAAATTGTGTGTTAATCTAAAAAGTATAGTTTGATAGCTGAGAAAATAAGTGCAGAGTAGCATTGTTTCTGAGTGGTTGCAAATCCTAAATATTCAATTCTTTCAGAAGTTTTTTGAAACAGAAGTTTGAAGATTTTTTTTTAGAAACAAAATTTCCTCTTTCTAAAAATAGAAAAAAAAAATCAGTGTGTGAAACAACATCCAAACACAGTTTCAGAATTCCTGTTTTCTGTAAAGCTGGTTTGGACTGTGCAGCATCTGAAAAGGTGCAATACCTCCGACTCCGCTTTCTGACATATTCCCAAATACTTTTGGGATGCTTCTATTTCTGGCCCTGGAGGGAATGAAAGGTTACAGAAATATTTAAAGAAGTCTCTGATTTATCTTGTGCCAGCCTTGAAAAAGGAGGTAAAGATTACAAGGAATGAATTTTGCAGATTCTCTCTACTGCCATGAATTTAACCTACATGTTGCAGTGAAATTTTGGTTGTATTGAATTTAGTGAGGAAAATTTCAGCAACCTAAAAAGAACAAAGACTTAAGTCTTAGTTCTTTGCATATTGAACTTTAATGTACCTATTTTAGGCTACTTGTGCAATTATTTTCAGAAAACTGTTTGAGAATTCAGCACAAAATAAACACAGTTCTTCTTAGTTCATTTGAATGGTAAATTAAAAACATGGATCTCATATCTATTCAAATACTTGGGGTTTTATTTAATTTATTTTCAGAACATAAACTGAAATTAATTCTGTTCAAAACAATACACCGTTTTCATCATATGACAGAGGACACAAACAAAAATCTATTACTGAAACCTGAGAGTTGCTCTATCTTAGATAGTGTCTGTGGACATCCTCACTGAGCAAAATTGCTTACAAAACAAAGGAAATAGGAGATAAAATTCAATCCATAAAACCGTTAGTAAGTGCTATAATAATGGTTTAATCTCTCCAGTGTGTACTAAATTCAGCTACCTGGCCAAGCACTTTCAGGGTACTGCTAATTCTTTACTGATAATATTTGACTTGAAAAGTGTGCTGATACTCTACTGTGCTTGCTTTCATTTAGAAATAGCTGTTAACATTTTTTTTTGAAAGTTCATGCATGACTAAGGCTCACTTCAAAAGTCTCTCCTCAGTTAGAGAACTTAAAACCTTTTTATTTGTTTGTGAAATTTTGGTCTTGCCTTTCTTTGATAATTTTGTCAAGCCTGTCACTCAAAATGCAATTTGCTGCACAGCAAACAGTATAATGGCATGGTCTCTTTGGCATATCCTGAACTACAGCAGTAGATAAATCATTTTTGTCAGCAGGTCCTCAGTCAGTATGACAAGGCACCTTGGTTCTAAGGATAAAAATTTATATAACTGTTCAGTAATCAGAAAGCAGCAGCAAATACACACCAATTCTTAAAAAATATATTGCACGGTGTAAAACCCAAGAACTAAAAGACATTTGACTTTCTAGCACAAAGAGCGTTTTTGTCATATTTTGAAATAAGTGCTTATTAATTAATTTAGAAAGAGCACAACCAAATTTTTATCATAGTTATACGCATGTTAATTTAAACCAACTCTGTAAAGGTCTATGGAACTACTTGAAATTCTTACATCTGAGTTACCATCAGAGTCTCATCAAATAATTTTATTGTTTCTTTGATTATTGTATTAGAGAAGGTAGTTCACTTTCGCAAACATTGAATTAATATATTGGGGGAAGAAAAAGTGGATTACTGAAAAATAATCTTTCAAATACAGAGATAATAAAATGCTTCCTGTCTAAAAGCATTTTGTAGCCCAGCTGAAGTCAAACACAGAATCAAGTTAAGTTAAATTAAGACTGTTTTGATCAATTTTTCTCCTTTTTTGTTCAGGTTTCTGACATACATTTTAATTATATATCGTGCAGTCATTTCAGTTTTGTTTATACTTGAAGAAGAAGAAACAAAGGTAGAAAACTGCCAGTACATAGTCTCACCAAAAGTTCAGAGGAGTTCAGTTCCTTCATCCCTTGTATAATATGACATAGTTGTTTTTTTAAAAAACAAAAATGTATGCAGGATGCGAAGTTTTTGTTTGTGTTTATCTACTCATATAAAATAGGCATTTTATTCTCAAGTAATTGTCACTACTCAAATTTTCTTACTGCTTTTATGACTGTGCCACACCGTTATGCACATAAGGATTCTGGAGAACTGTGGTCACTGAGCTTTATTGTTGAGGCATATGAAGTTCCTTTCATCTGCATGGTCACACCAGCAAAAGTGTTCTCTCTACCCATATAACATGCTTAGTCTGGGTGAGGAAGAGGACAGAATATCCTTTATTGATGCACAGTACTGTTTTGGTAGCTGTTGTCATTTAGGCAGTTGTTCTGTCACACAGTGACCCCTCCCCACCTGAGGAGGGGAATTGTGGAAAAGGAAATGAGACTGTGGGTTAAAATGAAAACAGTTTTAATAAAGTAATAATAAGAAGAAATTAATATTAATACCAATATTAATATAAAATACACAAAGTTAAACTCAGCTCATATAGTAGTCATGAGCTATACAATCCCAGCAGTGAATGCTAGATGACAAACACTGCGAGCATCACAGCTCCAGCAAGTGTGATGGTCACAATGAGCAAGGGAGTAGGCCTCAGGAGCAGAATGATGGGAGAGACCCTCCAAAGATTATGACCATCAAGGAGAGAGATAAGTAAATTTTCCAATTTATGGTGATCATGACGTTTGTCATATGGCATACTTCTGTTGGCCAGCTTGGGTCAGCCGCCCTGGCTTTCAATCCTCCTAGCTTCTGTCCCTGGCTAGCTTAAAACTGCTAAAGACCTTCATCACTATGGCAACCTGCACACTAGGGCTGGCCATGAACTAAGTGTCTTATCAACTTTGTTCCATTGACTCGAGTGCTGCAGTCTTGTCAAAAATGCAGCTTTCCTGAATAGAAAATTGATTCTGTGATTGTATCCCCATGAAACAAGGACACCAGTGTAAGTGTCATAGAATCATGCTTGGAAAGTCACTGTTATTCCCATTCCAAGAAAATATTCTGTTGTAGAAGGCAGTCATAAATTTCTAGTTAATGATACTGTATGTAACCTTATTTTGATTTTCCTTAGTAACTGTGCCTACTGCTTTATGGACTAACTTTTTTGTTCTTTACTCAAAAATCCTGATCATCAGCTCAGAGGCAAATACATCTTTTTCAAAGTTCACTGGCTTAAATACTTACAATACTCTTGTTCCTTTTTATTCCAAACTTTCCATTTTTTTAAGTGATGACATATATGGCTGCCACAATTTTATCTTCTAGGTAGGGAAATACAGTCAGTAACTTCATGTGAAATATTTGTCTGAGAACTTCCTTGACCAACGGTAACTGAGCTATCCTCTTTCTCCTTTTGTGACATTGAGTTTTAACATTTATAAAAGTTTCTTTCTCAGTGTAGCTCTATGATCAAGAGGAAAGATGACAAGTCAGCTTGTAGTATTAGCATATGAGAGAGTCTCTGGAAGAGTTCAGTGAAGGCCTCTAAAAATTCTTCCATATCATCTACAGGCCTCGTCATTCTAGTTAAACTGCAGTCAGGGACTTAGACACTGTAAGGTATCCATATTTCCATATAGCAAGTTCATCCTATGTCCTCAAGCTTTATGATTAAGGACAATTTGACATCCTACTTTGACTGAAAGCATTGAATTTACCAGGAGTGTAAGAGAAGATAGTAAAATGTTTTCTGATATTCTGAGAGAGTGCCAATATCATGCATTCTTTACAGAAGATACAGGTCTACAGGAAGATTGGAGGTTTTTTTAAATCCTGTTCTGTGTGTCACAAAATTGTTTTAATTAAATACTGACAAGAAACACATGTACTATTCTTTAAAAAAAAAAAAAGGAAAAAAAAACCCAGATGACTTCTGCAACTCCTAGTGCTACTGTATTTATTGTCATATCTAACAAATAGATTTTATGATTCTCACAAGAAAATCAGAGCTGCATTTGCAGTAAGAAAAGAATACTTTCTTGGCCTCTTGGCCTTTAAAAGTTACAGTGGCTATCGGCATGCAGCACACATCAGGGAAGAAAGATTTAAATCTTCCGATATCCTCGGGCCTTGTATCTTTTAGTATTCATAGTAAGGAATATTTGTATAACTGTATGCTTGGAACTTCTGTCCCTGGTGCTTTGTAAAGCAGATGTGTTTTACTCCTTTTCCATTCCATTTATGTTTCCCTGTGATACAAGCCTAGTACGTTAGATTTCTCATATGATTCTAAATTGAATGTACCATAACTCTAGCTATGCTTTATTAAAATAATACTAATCCTCTAACCATACCTACTATTGCCATAGCTAAAGAAGCTTTAGCAGCCACATATCAGAAATTATGGAGAAGTCAATACTATTCTTTTAGTTTTTAAACTAGCAAACTGTTCTAAAGCTGTGGTTGATAATGGTTTACAACCACATCTGTACCTTCTCATTCACCCCATAGGCATTGCAGGTGATATTCCAAATCTTGGCACAGATCATGACCTGCAGAAAATCATGACATGTGAAGTCACTCTGCTCTCACTCTCTCTCTGACTGGTATACATTTCCTGGGTTAGCATTAGATTAAGCTTTTCAGGAAATAACGTTTTTTTCTGGAAACTATAATCTACCATAGCTGTAAGTGGTATCAGTTGACTGTCAATGAAGTGTTAATTCGATTGGTTACCTCAGTCTCATGCACACTTAACATGAAATGCTATCTCATATTTCAGACAGAATGAAGTTTTCCAGCAGGAGAACCTTTACAGGTGCATCATCTAATACTCTGTGGTCAGCAGCCCTATCTAAAGGTTCCCTGCTGGCTGCACTGGAGGGTGGTAAGCCATGAGCTGAATTGGGAACATGAAATCCAGAATAGACAAGAGGCAAGTAAAGGGCCACCTCCACTGTCTGTCATGCCATTTGACAGAGCAGGCGCTTGTTTTCTTGTGCTGCTTTACCCTTTGGCCACAGAGAAGTCTGTGGCCTTTGCTGGTCCCTTGGCAGCACAGGGCTGGAGTGCTTTGGGTGAGGTTCCTGCCTCAGTGCCTCTGATTTTAGCTGGCAGAGCTGCTGAGACAGCTGAGCTTTATTCGCCAAAGAAAGCCTTCACGTATCAGAAGTCTGAACCTAAAAGATAGCTTTGTAGTCGTCACCTTTCTGCTGTGAAGATGTGAAATCATTCTCTGAGACATGATTTGTTGGAATTCTGTTCCTATGTGCCAGTTATTTTATAAGTTTCCCAACAATTAAAACTGAAATTTTAAGTCTCTTCTTCAGCTTCCCTATTCTTCTGGCAGAAATTCTGATTGTATGCTAACATGAAGTATTCTGTAATCACTTCAGGAGTAAATCTCTAACTTTCTTCTCAATGTGCAATGATTTATGAACCATTAACATGATTTACATCATACATATGGTCACCATTTGTGGAAGGACAGTGAGGAGAGCAACTGTATTTCGTGATCTGCTGCCTGCTTACACTGCACTGAAATGTCTTGAAGGCTGGCGTGCAGGAGTGATTACAAAGATTTCCCCTTGCTGAGGCAATACTGCGTCCTGTATCCCTGCACACAGTATGCCATTGAAACCCATCAGGCACAGTTTTCTGAAACA
The DNA here is from genome assembly GCF_000695765.1 of Mesitornis unicolor. Lineage (NCBI taxonomy): Eukaryota > Metazoa > Chordata > Aves > Mesitornithiformes > Mesitornithidae > Mesitornis > Mesitornis unicolor. The sequence goes on from NW_010186056.1 coordinate 52,724, forward strand.
GGGGTTTCACATTGATGAAGAAAATATGAACCTAACTTCAAGCGTCTTTCTGTATACCCTAGCAGTAAAATTGCAAGCCAGTAAGTTGGCAAACCAGGTTTGTCAAATCCTGACTATAGGATGACTGGAGCAAGTAATTCCAAGTTTACTATGGAATGGACAACCATGGGAGATTGTCATGGTGGTTTAAAGCCTTCTTGATGGAGGACTTGATTTAGTTTAAGGCTTTTGGATAATGAATACACTGAGAGCCTCATGGGGGAAGAGGCCAGGTTGAAGCAGTGCATTCCTACAGAGACTTGAGTGTATGTTTGGCAGTGACTGCCCTGATAGAAGAGAATAGCAATGGTTTGTTTTTTTTAATTTGTGCAGCTTATGGAAGCATTTTTTCATGTCTAAATTCAGATTAAAGCTTAGATGTGAATTGCATTGAGGCAACTGTCTTTCCTCTCCCTGCTTCTCTGACATGAACACAAAAGTGAATTCTGATATGCCTCCTTCTCTTTGTACTTGGCACTGTAGGTAAGCTCAAAAACATGTAAGGGCATAATTAAACCTCACTGTCTGTTTGGGAGTGAACCTGTTCTTTTGACTTCTGGTTTCTGCTCTTTTCGTCTTCTGAGTTGCCAATTCAGGCCTTGAAATAGTGCTTAAATCTCTGAAAAGTGGTGCTTATTCTTAGGAACTCAGAACAGCAGGAGTATTGATGTGATGGCATATCTGTGAGCAGAAACCTTAATAGCGCTTTGATTATCTCCCAATCCTTTATTTTACAGATATTTGACATCATATATGGTTTTCCATTTGAAATAAAATCTGTGCTGTGAAAACACTTTGTTCAACAGCAACATCATAGATCTTTAAAATCTCCCTGAGTAAGAATATCAAAGGAAACAGCTGTCTAATGTGAAAAATAACATTATCCTGAACCTCCATCAGATGCTCCTAAGTTTGTTTTTTGTAGAAATGCACCCAAAAATTAAGTGGCTGGATTGATACCACTGCTTTTTTTTAATATTATTTCAGATGGCTAAACAGAATTAACATGCTTGCTGCTGGCTATGCAGAAAGAGAGAGGATCAAACAAGAGCAAGGTAATGTGTTATTTTGGTTTCTTCTGTCAGTTTGTATCACAAGTTCATCTGTTCTTTTTTCCCTGCTGTGTATCAGGCCTCATTCTCGCCATGTGAGAGCAATTCACATATGGTTATCGCTGTTCTTGCTTTAGAGAATTGCTCTTCTCTCAGGGGTTTTGATTAGCTCCTTCAGATTCTGGTCCACAGACACTGGATTATTTCTGAGAAGGTTGCAGAGGGTAGCTAAAAGCAGCAAATGTTATGCCAGTAAGCTCCAGTATGTGGTACCAAGGAATCTGTGTCCCATATCAGAAGAAACTTAAGAATCTGCAAACTGAAAAAAAAAAAAAAGGTTTAAACATTGCATCTGTGTCTGAATGCACAGGGGGCAGGAATAATTGGTCTCGGGAGCAAAGCCATTCTTCTAAAGCCTGTTGACATAATTGGATTTCCTCTAAATACTTTAATTTTTAAAGCTATTTAATTTTTTGTGATTTCCACTGTTTTTGCTATACTGAGGTGTATGATAATGCCTTGTTGGCATTTCATTTGGAGTTGCAGGTTTGCAGGGTTATACATCTGTTCATTTTTACCGTCTAATATTTCATGGGTTTTAAAAAGTAGCACTTATAAAATAATGAGTCACTTTTCTTTAGCTTGCTGCAGTAGAAATCCAGTTTGCAGGCAGGAAAAGATCAGTCCTCAGTTTTTTGGGGGAGGCTGTTTCCTAGAATTGCCAGTGACACACAAGTATTCCTGTTCAACTAGCTTTTTTGGCAATGCAGCTGTCTTTTGAATTCATGCTCTTTTTTATGGATATACCTGGCAGCAGGCACCAGAAAATTGCAATGGTCATGATGATCCAGAGCTTATTCCAGATGCCTGTCTGCCTGCTACCCGCTGAGACAAATACTCACTTTTTAATTCAGTGGCTCTGCAGCCTACATCAGACAGGTTCTGTGTTTTGGCCCAAAGAGCTTATAGCTCAGAGCTGCATCAGCAATGTATTTAATCTAGTCTTTTCTTTACAAAGACTGCATTTCTAATGATTTTTCTGGGTGAGTTTTCTTCAAAAGGCCATCACTAGGCTTCAAAATTTGCCACATATTGTCCTCGTTGCCCTCCAGTGTCACAGTTCTTTACCAACTTATGTGACAGCAGCCTTAGCCCTGCCCTTCTGGTCTGATACCATGAGAAGGAAGATGTGCATGGTCTGTCTCTTTGCAACGTGTTGCCACACTGCTGTTTTCCTGCGAGACACTGTGCAAAAACCTCCAGTCTCTGGTGAGAAGCAAGGGTGACTTCAGCAGCCAGGTAGAAACATCGAGAGAGTAGGATGTTCTGTAATGGTAGAAATTAAAAGACAGAATGAGAAAATTATGTCTGCCTGGATTCATACCCTGATTGTCTCACCACGTAGCATCCTAGGAGGACCAGCTTGGAGTTGAAAAGCAGTGGCTTACAGCCTACTGCCGTAATTCTGTGGTGTGTGGGAAGATATATGGACATTCTGTTGTCCTCGCACATAACGTGATTGTGCCTACTGTTCCCTCATTTCTAATCATGTCTTCCAGTAAGTGCAGCTGCTTATCCTGGGAGTGTGGCCCACACCCTGTTTTAGTCTGGTATGGTCCTTGGCACATCGTGTCCTCTGCATTCAAGCAGCCCAGGACAGCAGCACCATGCTCACTGTTCCTCCAGTCATGTTCTCAGTGCCTCATCAGACTTCAGAATCGATTTGGGAATCTGCACTCCCCAGGCAGCACTACAATAACGAGTTTGGAGAGGCTTGTACATCACCTGTCACTGCCTGAAGAGGCTGTGAACAAACTCTGAATCTTGAAGTCTTCTGGGAAATCCTCTGTGTTAGCATTGAAAGCCAAATTCAAACCTTTATTGAGAGCAGGTTGACACTAGAATTACAGTAACATGTGGGACAGTAAGGGAAAAGGTATATGAACAGTTACGCTAACACTGTCCAAGTGCACAATTGCAGGCATGATATACCTTTCAAAATCCAGATGGATGTGGAGAAATATTTTTGCTACCAAGCAATCTCTGAGTAACAAAATAGCAGATGATCCAGCTCCTAGACATGATCTCATGTGCATTCAGGCCTCATGTTGCCTATTATTAAAATGTCTCCCTATTGAAGATTATCAGTGAGAGCCCACTTACTGTGGAAATTACAGCCCAGGCACTGACAGAGCTCTTTATTACCACTCTTAATGCCATTCACTCAAGTTGATTTATTATATACAGGTAGGTAAAACTATATCCTCTTTGTGTTGCTTAGTTGTGTTCAGTGTGGGAATCAGTATCACATTCCCCCCTCACTGTCATACAGCGTTTTTATGCCTCTGGTGATTATCCTTGGCTCCCAGCACAAGGACTATTAAACAGCTCAGTAGTGTCCCTAATTAGCAGAGGCATCAAGTTAGCAAAGTAAAACATCTCTATCACTTCATGCATTTTTGCAATTATAAAAACTGTGAAGCTGGAATTTTCTATATTCAGTGACTGTACGAATTGTCATCTACATGTTTGGTTTTACAAAAGGTCTTTTATTTCTGTTCAGTTCAGCCCTTTGCAGCAAGGCTTTATTATACCTCTGAAACAATTCAACAGTAGTTGTCAAACCTGCTTCAATTAAGAGTTGAATGGTTCTGAATCTAAAGTGCATAAATATATTTCAAGTGCTTAAAAGATGCACGAATCACTGAATTGTGGGTGTGCTGCTGAAGAAAATGTCACATTCTGTACAGAACAGCTTTATAAAAATACCATTGACTTTCCGTATTAAAACAATGGATGTTATCAATATGGTAAGGGACTTGCTTGGATGGAGAAGTTTTATACTTTCCAGTCATATAAAATCAGAGATGAAAATACTTGCTCACATAAATAGAAAATATTTCATCAGCAAATGGCAGGTCGGTGTTAGTTTATGTATAATATATGCAGTTTATTCCTCATTCAGGAAGTTTTCAAGATATGTCCAGTGCATTGAGCTTGTCCGTCACTGAATTGGACAAAATCTGCAGAAAGTAGTACAGCAACTGTTCAGTAGCATTATATACATTTTTGATAGATTGTTACCAAAAGCAGAACATTTTTAAAAATTGGTGGGAGGCTATCTTCATACATTTCATCTGAAAGTTGACCCCTGTGACTGCAGAATATTTCTAGACAAGCTGTAGGTTGCCAACAGAATTCCCTGTCTGAGGTGAGGTGTGCAAAAGCGTGATCGTACGGTGTTTTATTGTATGTGGCTTTGAC